>NC_080048.1:2004829-2054829 GCF_026212465.1 Amaranthus tricolor | reverse complement strand
TCCCACTTTTACCCCTTAAAACTCCCCTTTTCTTTTATTTATAATTATTTTCTCTCTCATACTTCCGATACAATCATTACTTCACACTACTATTTAATTAAAATAATACACACTACAACCTCATACTTCCAATACAATCATTACTTCACACTACTATTTAATTAAAATAATACCCACTACAACCCAAAGATTCTATCTTCCTTAATATGTGTGAAAAACTCAAAGTGGAAGATGAAAAAGAACGGAAGGAGTAATTAAGTGAATTGTTGGAAGATTTTTCCTTTTAATCTTACCCCTTTTTAATCACATTTCTAGAAGAATTGCTTGGCGTGCTTTCAACGATAGTGACCACTTTCACTAAATCAAAGGAATTTCCATATTCAAATTAATCAGGCAATATATAATGATATGTGCTTAATTAAGTCATAATCCAATATGATTTAAGTGATTGATTATCATTGGTTTTTAAAGGAATTATACTTTTGTGATAATTAAGTATTTTAATCATGTCTTTGAATTTAATTTTAAAAGTGGAATGGTGAAAATATAAAGTTTTCTTTGAAGTCATTAGACTAAATTGGAAGGAATGAAGAAATTAAAAGGATGTTACATCTACCGAATTCGTAGGTTGAGGGTTGAGGAAAGAAAAGATTAACTGAAAATCAAACTCATAATGAGGTTAAGTTTACTATTTTTTTAAGTTGCAGCATCTAAAAGAGTTTAAAATTAAAAATAGGCGAATAAGTTACTTAAAAAAAGCTAATAATGTTAGTTTTTTTAATTTAACTTAAAATAAAATCTGAAAAATCAATTATTAATTAATTCTTTTGACTTTTTAATTAATTAAAAGGCCAAAAATCGTTTAACAAACAACCCCGTTTGTGTAGGGTTGCATCTTAGTGTAGCTTACAAGAAAATAACTGAAATTTATGGATATGTTGAAAATAACTCATTAAAAATCCAAAGAAACTTAGTTTACCTAAAATCTCAATGAGCAAGATTTTCAAAGGATATTTATTGAGTTTGACTTCGATTTTATTTAATAATTGTTTGAAATATTCTTATAGAAAAAATTAAATGGCTATTTATTGGGTAGACTTTACTAAATGAAAATATTTAATTTATATATAATTTGCAATGAAATTTACTTTCTTTGGGGTTGTGATGTATACCTTTATTCACCAAAGCTCAAGTTTTCATAGACAAAAATAAATATTTTATATTACGCAACTAGATTGTAGTTCTTGAATAAACTCAATTTTTAAAAAGACCAACTTATTATTAATATCTTTAATTTAACACCCTACCAAAAGAAAATTATAAATTATATTATATTGTCTGTCCAATCTAAAGTTATATTCGACTTTATTTAATTTGCATGGTTTTCTGCATGCAATTGAATTTGTGTGGATTCCTTAGCTTGTATTGAAGAGAGAATATCAATTAAAGTATAAAATAATAAAGAAAATGAATTTATGTTGGGTTTTTGAATTAATAAAAGTAAAATTTTGATATGTTTACAATCTATAAAAAAGTGGAACAAATAGAAATTAACAAAATAAAAAAAGTGAAATATAACTTTGAATCAAATGGAGTGTATTAAAATTTATGATGATAAATGTATGTACTTCGATACTTTTGTTTTGTACTTCATATTTTACATCATCAAGAAAAATGAATATTAAATGCATTACAATTTACATCCATTATTCGACTTAAACGTTCACTCAATTGTATAATTATTAATATACACCATAATTTAACAAATTTGTTTGTCATTGCTTGAAAATTTAGATGAATATTAAGATTGAGGGCTGATTCAAACAACATAAATGCAAGCAAATTTTTGCTATTTTTCCAAAGACTAATTCAAGCAAAAATAAATATATCTGTCTTTTTTAATTTGTACCATATAATTTAAAAAGTTCTTACATATTTAAATTATTTTAAGTCATATGATAAACAAGGCTAATTCAAAAAAACATAAATACAAGCAAATTGTTGCTTTTTCCATAAAATAATTCAAGCAAAAATAAATATATCTTGTCTTTTTTAATTTGCACCATATAACTCAAAAGATTATTATATATTTGAATTATTTTACCAAGTCATATGATACAACTTAATTAAGAAATACAGAGTGTATAGTATTCCCACTATCCTTCTCATTTTGTACCATGCTCTATTTTGATGTCCCATTAATTTTGCACTTTATCTTTTTTTTAATAATGGTGTCGTTTTTTTTTCTTTTAATTTCATCCATAAACTTATACGATTGTACCTTCTCTTCGTCTTAACCTCTCACTTCTATTTTGGACTTGTCTTTTTGTCTTATTATTCAATTCAATTTTATTTCTATTAAATTTCACCAATTTTACAATTGACGCCCTTTGATAGAAACAAATAGAGTACGATTTTTGCCCATGTCTATGACTGATGTGTGATGACTGATGTTGAATTTCTTAGGCATTGTTTCTAATTACAAGAAATTGTAAATGAATTCATAAAAGTTAAAAGAGTCTAGACTATTTGATACAAGTACTAGTCTTCTAATAGTTCAAGTTGTGTCATGTACATATAAAATAAGAATTATTATTAAATATCTTTAAAATGAGCTCATTTCATGCATAAGTTAGTATATATTAAATGAGAATTTAAGTGTCTAGAATATGTATTTTAAACGCCAAATAATTTTTCTTTTTGTTATATGATATATTTAAGAAAATACATTTAAAATTAAAATTGTAAGTTTGACCCTATAGGCCTATAGGGTGGAGATTTGCTAAATTTATTCTATTAATAGGAATTTTAATTATTTCACATTCTTTTAAAGTGTTTTCGGTGTGGATCACTCGAGTAGGGTTTCTATTCATAGTAAACAAATCACACAAACAATTATATATAAGCTTCAACAGGAAAAATTTGATATTGCAAATTATTTATTTATATCTAATTATTTATTTTAGTCTCGCTAAATTGTTATAATTTTTTTTAGTTTTATTCATATTAAGTCTTCAAATTTAATCCACAAATTTGTAGTTTCTTTATATTATTCAATTGCGAGTATTTAAAGATGAACAAATAAAATAATATTGAGAGAAAATGGAAATTTCAAGAACCATCTAAAAAACAAAGTATACAAAACACTTTTGCATTAGTTTCATTAATGTTACCGTAAGAGGAAATTTATTTGGTCAACCATATTCTTACCGACTTTTTAAAAGAAAAAAAAACTAGTAATAGAGTTGAAAATTTTCTTATTATCTCAAAAAAAAGAATTTTTCGAATTTAATTTTAACTATTTTTATAATAACCAAAAGATGTTTTGGAATCAATCCCATGCCTTTCACGGTTTTACCTACAATTTGTGCAAGGATTAGAGAACTGCAGAACTAAATTTGCAACTATCTAATATTGCCTAGAAAAATTTAATTAAGATTTTTAAGACATACATACATGGTAAAATATATTCATGTGAGATATCGTTAGATTCGTCTTAATGTATACTTTTTTATTATATATTTTTTATAATTTTTTACAATGCGTATTTAGAGATATTAAGGCTCAAATTTTACTTTAAAAGCTGTGCAAAAGACCACATTAAAAGGCATGCAACCTTCATTTCAATATAACACAAAGAATAGAATTATCTCTTATCTTAATTGAAGCAATTATTAGAAATATTTTTTAAATAAAATTTAAATTCGATTTTCATTTTAAATTCCTCTTGCCTCCGTCCGCCTATTCAGTAATAAAAAAAGTAAAATTATTGTAAATGATCTTACACTTTACTTATTTATTGTGAATAATCTCACCTTTAGATGAGTATTATCTAATAATTTAATCTTATGTACTCACTCAAATTGCTCCTAGCATAATCAGTAATTTGAACGACCATAACCCCATCTCTTTCCTCCCACACTGACTATGCTAAAAACAAATACTTTTATATATAAAAAATAAGATTATTAAAAAACATCTTGAGTGAGATTATTTATAACGTAATTTTTATATTTTTTTAAAACAAAAAGTCGAGTAATGGAACAAAAATTGATTTGGTAAACCGAAAAAAAGTGGGCTGACCCCACTTGACTCCTCCCACTCCTCACCAATATCATATGCACGTCTTTCTTTTCCCCCAAACGTTGAGCTTATAATCAATCCACTATTCACCAACAATACACAATACTCAATCCTCTCCTTATTTAATCACCCAAAATTCCCACCAAAATTAAAAAAAAAAATAACAAATACCCATTTCTTAACTCTCTTCATATTATATAACCCATCTCTCAAAAACCTTCATCCCCCCAAAAAATATACACAAATGGCTCCTTTAAGCCCATCTCAAAGAAGAACAACCTCCTTTTCCTCCCCATCATCTACAAATGGTATCAGAGCAACTCTAGTGATAGCAGATACGGCCTCATGGTATTGTTCAATTATCATAGTGGCCTTAATCTTGTTCATTACCTTAAGGGAAGACAACTTTAATCCTTATTATGATGATCATGATCATAATCATACATACTCAAAAAGTAATTTGAATATGATGAAAGGAGCCAATTTGTTTGATCATCGACCGTGTGATGAAATCTACGTCGTTGGTGAAGGAGAGACACTTCATACAATAAGTGATAAATGTGGTGATCCTTATATTGTTGAGCGTAACCCACATATTCATGATCCTGATGATGTTTTTCCAGGCCTTGTGATTAAGATTATGCCTTCTTCTATCAATAATAATAGGAAGCTTTTAAGGTAGTTCGTCATCATCAATAATCATTATACCCGGTCTTTTCCGCTCATTCAGAGTCTAGAAAGATGTAAAAGACGGCAAGTTATACTCGTATTGAAAGAGGTAAGAAAATTGCGGCAAATAAGACTCTCAACTCAAGAGAAGCTTTTAAGGTGGATGATTTTTTTTTTTTTTTTTCTTTTTAACATAGATTTACTAATTTCATATTTATAAATAGAAAGCAGAGTACTTTAATCTCTGTTTCATAGATGTATACTTTACCCTTTTATAGATTTTTTTTTCTTTGTAAATGTATAGGTTGATAGAATTGTGAAAATTAAGTTATGTTTGAATAAATATATTAAATTACTATAATATAAAATTTGCATTTTTGCATGGTTTCTTTGGGTTGGTACAACCATTTTTTTTACCTCTCTTGTTATGTTGTTCTAGTTGAATGGTATGAAAAAAGAATTAAGATTTTATTTTATTCATTCATTTACTTGGATTTATTTAATTATATGTACGACCTCTTTTTTACAAATATATTAGTTAATGGTGTTGTATAGGGAATAGATCAAATGTGATATATAAATAAATATTTTTGAAATTTTATTTTATATATATTTTTTTTATAAGGTAAATCGAGAAATAAGAGTTAATTCAGATTTGGACTATAATTTTTTTTTACAAGTTATTAAACTTACTCTTAAAATAATTCATTTCTTTAACTTATACTTCATTTCTTATCTCATTCTAAAATTGACAAACTTTGCAAATTACAACTTTACTTTTAATGGCAAAAAAGTTGTTTTTGATTAATGGTATTATTTCAGCCTTTTCCTTCTTAAGTTATAGCCGCATATATTTGCTTCAAAACGACATTGTATTTGGACTCAAAAGTTATATATAGACTATAGAAGAGATAAGAATTTGCTATATTATAAGAGTACTTTATAGTTTACACATTAGTCTTTTAGGATTTACTCATTTCTATTCCAAACAAATGTCTCAATTGTCATTTGTTACTAATTATCAATCATATTTTAATTTATATTTTATTTTCAAGTTATAAGATAAATCATATTCAAGTAAAATTTTATTTATTTTCTCTCAAAGTAAATTTTATTAATATTAATTTTTTATAATTTTTGACCAATCATAATTATAGTTATTTAAAATAAAAATAATACATTATCATATTTGTAAAATCAAATATGACATTTGATTAGATTAAAAATACGGAGTATATTTTAACTTTCACTTTATAAAGTTATTGCATGACTATTGTTTTCCATGTCTAAGGTGTGAATTAGTATGCGAAATGTTCCATTTTATATTTGGGTATGTAGGTGCATTTTAAGGCTTTTAAAGTTGATTAGGCTAACTAATATACTTGGTTCGATTTAAAGGTTGGTAGAAGGATGGTACATCTTGCTTATGGAAAAAAGGAACTGAAAATACGTATTTTGCATTGGTACTGTTTTTATAATCGAAAAAAGAGCATATGTTTTTCAATATTTATGTAAAATATTATTTTCCTTATATTTAATCAAGAGAAAAAAGTCTAAAATGACACCATAATATTTCAAACTTAATATGGAAATGAGGATTCATATTTGACTTGATGAATGAGAACTCAATGATGAATATCCTGTCGTGATATATTGTTTAAGGACAATGTTGTTTTCTAGTTATTTGTTTTTAATTTATATATTACGTATATCGGTATATGTATATGTTTCATTTTATATGTCAAACTTCTAGGATAGATGTTGTCGAAATTTCTACTCACATTTAAAAAGTTTATTATTATTATTTTTATTCTCGAAAGTTTATTATTATTATTATTATTATTATTATTATTATATTTTGATGTAACACTCAAATCTCCTTTCGTTCTTTACGATTTAATTTCTTATAAATAGCTGTAAATTTAAAGATGTTACAGTATTTTGAATTAATTACCATTCTCAACCATTTTTAAAATCGACCATCTTGCGTGGACCATAACGGCACTTACCATCCTATTCCTTCCCGATTCATGAAATCATTCATTTTAATTTTCGTATAGAGAATTAACGAGCACTAGGGCAAGAAATCTAGTATTCTCTATTTCTATTTGAGTTTTGTATCAAAAGTATAATATTTTCTCTCACAATATATTATATTCAATAGCAAATTAAAAGAAATAGAAAAATATTTTCATAAATATCATGACAAATATATATGAAAATTTACTTAATTCGTCTTATTCAAATAAATTTTGCATGAGGGAACTATGTTTTTGAGGAGAAGATCACTATAATTTTATTTGGCCATAATCTAGAAGCCTAAAATGGTCCTCAATATGGTGATGTACATGTCTCTATTCATTCTTGATAGTGTCAACTTTCCATATTCCTTCCAACTTCTTAAATGGGACAAGGATTTTTTTGGTTTAGGTCAATTAGAAACATTGGTTTTTGTTAGAATATTCATATTTAGGCAACATATTATTCTCCATATAATTTGATATATATTTTGATGTATATTTAGGAATTAGAATATTCTGTATATTATTTTCTAGGAAACAATTCTTGTATATAAAGATAGCTATGAATGAATGGAAAGTAGACAATTGAAAACACAGAAAACACAGAGACTCGATTTGTCTCGAAATCAAACTCGATTTGTCTCGAAATCATGGTATCAGAGCCAAGACGTTTCTGAGGAGAAATCGTCTAAGCAGCTTCATCACTTACCGGAAAAATTAAACCTTACCTTAACGGAAAAAAATGGAATCAAACGACACCCTAATCATGCCAGACCAACCTGTCACAATGGGGCAACTGTTGCAACTGTTTTCACAGTTAAACACCAACAAGCCACCTCCACCACCACCCGAAACAATCACAAACACCACCACAATTTCGATTCCCACATTCTCAATGTCAGAAAAGTTAACCCACCAAAACTACACCATGTGGTCCAGGTTGATGCAATTAGCCCTAAGTGGTCGTGATCGGCTCAACCACATCATCGCCGATCCACCACCACAAACGGACCAAGAGTACAGCCAATGAACTAGGCGAGATTCAATGGTTATCTCATGGATAATTGAAAGCATTCATCCGGATCTGGTCAACCAATTCATCGATTTTCCAACCGCAAAGACACTTTGGAAGGGGATCGAAACGGTATATAGCAGTGGCAGTGATGGTCTCCAAATCTTCGACCTCACTGTCAAGGCTAACAAAATCGAGCAAAGGACCGATACATTGGAAAAATACTACAGCAACTTAATAACCTTGTGGAAGGAAATCGATAGAAGGCAACCAAACCCGATGAAAGATCCAGAAGACAAAATAATTTACAATCAATTAATCCAGAAAAACAGATTATATCAATTCCTTGCAGGGGTAAATGAAACGTTTGACAAAGAAAGGAGAGATCTTCTTCTTCAAGACCCATTACCCACTGCAGAGGAAGCATATGCATGTATAAGGAGGGAGATAATGAGAAGGGGAATCATGAAAAAGGAGCCCTCATCAGAGTTAGATTCATCGGGCTCAGGGGGCGTATTTGCTGTCAAAGGGAGATCGGACAGATCTTACCGGAAAATCGACGAAAAAAGCCATCTGCAATGTACCCACTGTGGTGGGATGAGACACACGAAGGAAGAGTGCTTCAAACTTGTGGGATATCCGGAATGGTGGCCAGACACGAGGAAGAAAGGGACAAGAATGTCCGGCCATTTTTCCGGTCAACCGAAATCAGGAAGAGCAGCAGTTGTTTCGAGCACTGATGGAAATCCCATGGCAGCCATGGTTGAATACTCAAAGGAGGAGGAAGGTAATAGAGAAAAACAAAGTCAGGAAGAGAGTGACGGTGACCCTTCAAATGAAGGGTCCATGACTTTAAAAGGGAAATGGAGGGGCGACGTGGCTCCCTCCCAATCACATGTTTTTTCCTTTTTTTGTGAAAATAAAAATGTCTTATCTAATTGTACTAACGGGTGGATTCTAGATTGCGGAGCTACGGATACGATGTCTTATGATCAAAATGATTTTCTAAACCGTGTCCGACCGAAAAAAAACCTCATTAAAACTGCTAATGGGGAAGAAATTAAAGTCGTGGGTGCTGGAACTATTACTGTGTCAGGAAATTTAACCTTGAATAATTGCTTGTTTGTTCCTAATCTCTCACATAAACTTCTGTCCGTTAGTCATCTTACAAGGGAACTCAATTGCACTGTGCTTATAAAATCTGGTTGTTGTGTTGTGCAGGATGTTCAGACAGGCAAGATTATTGGGCGTGGTATTGAAAGAGGTGGTCTGTACTACTTGGAAGAGACGATTCAGCAAGGCAACGCAGTTTTTGCTCACGGGTCACGGGAGAAACAACTGTGGACTTGGCATCGTAGGCTTGGACATCCATCTTTAGGGTATCTTGAGAAACTTTTTCCTACTTTAGCTAGATTAAATTTGGATTTTAAGTGTGAGACATGTATTCTAGCTAAAAGTCATAAACATTCGTATCCTAGTAGTTTGAACAAATCTAGTTTACCTTTCATGATTGTTCATTCTCATGTCTGGGGACCCACACCTGTTTGTGGAATGCATGATTTTCTTTATTATATTGTGTTTATTGATGACTGTACTCGAATGAGCTGGATTTATTTTCTTAAACACAAATCTGAGGTGTTTAAAGTGTTTGTCGATTTTTATCACACAATTTGCACCCAATTCCAAAACCCAATCCGTATCTTGCGAACAGATAATGGCCGTGAATATGTTAACACTGAGATGCACCAATTCTTTGCTAGTAAAGGTATTATTCACCAAACTTCGTGCCCAGATACACCCCAACAAAATGGTGTCGCTGAACGAAAAAACAGAACCTTACTAGAGATTACCCGTGCCATAATGCTTGAATCTCATGTTCCTTCCACCTATTGGCCTGACGCTATTTCCACCGCCACCTACCTTACTAATCGTCTTCCCACAAAAACCCTAAACTATAAAACACCTTTAGAAACCCTTCAAAAACACCTACCCATACCTTCCTCACATTCCTTACCCCCCCGAATCTTTGGGTGCACTGTCTATGTTCATTGTCCAAAACGGATACGAAGTAAACTGGAACCAAGGGCTATTAAGTGTGTTTTTTTGGGCTATGGAAGAAACCAGAAGGGGTATAGGTGTTATGATCCCACTAATCGACGCATGTACACTACGATGGATTGTGATTTCTCTGAATCCGAGTACTACTACATTCATCCTCGATGTCAGGGGGAGAGGCAAAGTGACGATCTCAGATGGTTAGCCAGTCCATGGATGCTAAACCCAGACCCACAAGAGCAATTAGGCAATGCTACCGAACTGTCTCCCCAAGTTGTGCAATCTCCCCAATTTGTGCAACCCATACCACATCCAGTTATGTCTGAACATCAGGTTAGTTCTTTACTTGAGCCAGATGCTATTAATGATGCTGACATTGTTGATACTACTAGTGAAACTATGGAGACAGAAAAAGATCAAACAGGTGAACCTCAGAGATACACTCTTCCACCGCGATCAACTTGAGGAATACCTCCAAAAAGGTATGATCCAGATTATGAGGCCAAAAGATCGAGATATCCGATTGAGCCAACCGTGGAGGGAAACATGTCACGGAGTGCCTTAGCATTCAATGTTGCTCTCTATACTATCAAATTCCCACAGAATGTTGATAAAGCTATGCGAGATGATAAATGGAGGAAGGCTATGGAAGAAGAGATTGACGCTCTACGGAAAAATGAAACGTGGGAGAAATGCATCTTACCGAAAGGAAAAAAAATAGTGGGATGTAAATGGGTATATACAGTGAAGCATAAAGCAGATAAATCCATTGAACGGTACAAAGCCAGACTTGTAGCAAAAGGGTATACACAGACCTATGGAGTTGATTACTTAGAGACATTCTCTCCAGTTGCTAAGTTGGATACTATAAGGGTTCTTTTCTCCATAGCAGCAAATCTTGATTGGCCTCTTCATCAATTCGATGTCAAAAATGCCTTCCTTCATGGAGAATTAAAGGAAGAAGTTTATATGCAGGCTCCTCCAGGTTTCTCAGGAGATTTTGGGAGAAATGAAGGGTGCAGATTAAGGAAAGCTTTATATGGGTTAAAACAATCGCCCCGAGCTTGGTTTGGCAGATTCACTTCAGCAATGAAGAAGTTTGGGTATAGACAGAGTAATTCCGATCATACACTCTTTCTGAAGAAGAAGGGAAGTAAGATAACTTGCCTTATTATCTATGTAGATGACATGATCATTACAGGGGACGACAAAGACGAGATCAAAGCACTAAAAGACAAGTTGTTCCAGGAATTCGAAATGAAAGATCTAGGAAGGCTCAAGTATTTTTTGGGGATTGAAGTCCTAAGGTCTAACAGGGGCATCTTTATATCTCAAAGGAAGTATGTACTGGACCTACTAGCTGAAGCCGGTATGTTAGATTGTAAGCCCATTGAGACACCGATAATGATCAACCATGGGTTACAAATCCTTGAAGATGGGGAACCAACAAACTATACGCAGTATCAGAAACTGGTGGGAAAGCTGATATACCTAGCTCATACAAGGCCTGACATTGCTTACGCAGTTGGAGTTGTGAGTCGATTCATGCATCGACCTCAGATACAGCATATGGAGGCGGTTATCAGAATCTTGAGATATTTGAAAGGCACTCCAGGAAGAGGGGTTCTATATCAGAAGAATGGTCACCTTGACCTAGTTGCCTATACTGATGCAGATTGGGCAGGTGATAGAGATGATAGGAAATCGACATCAGGTTATTTCACTTTAGTAGGTGGAAATCTTGTGACATGGAGAAGTAAGAAACAAAAGGTTGTTGCTCTATCGAGTGCTGAAGCTGAATTTCGGGGAGTTGCCAAAGGAGTTACTGAAGTCTTATGGTTGAGGAAACTCCTTACTGAGCTTGATTTTATGCCAATGAAAAGCTGCGTGCTATATTGTGATAATCAGGCAGCCATCAATATTTCAGAGAATCCGGTACAACATGATCGCACGAAGCATGTCGAGGTTGACAGACATTTCATAAAAGAAAAGTTGGAAGATGAGATTATCAGATTGCCCTATGTTCGCTCAGAAGATCAGTTAGCAGATATCCTCACTAAAGCAGTAGCAGCCCAGTCCTTTGAGAGTGTTCTACGCAAGTTGGGTGTTGGTGACCCTACGACCCAACTTGAGGGGGAGTGTTAGAATATTCATATTTAGGCAACATATTATTCTCCATATAATTTGATATATATTTTGATGTATATTTAGGAATTAGAATATTCTGTATATTCTTTTCTAGGAAACAATTCTTGTATATAAAGATAGCTATGAATGAATGGAAAGTAGACAATTGAAAACACAGAAAACACAGAGACTCGATTTGTCTCGAAATCAAACTCGATTTGTCTCGAAATCAGTTTTAATAAAGATAATTGCACAATAAATAATACCGCTCTTTTAGACTGCAACTAAGAAATTTTGCATAAAGATTAAGAAATAGTGAAACCATTTAAATTGTATAAATGACATTTAATGATAGCTAAAAATTAAAAGTTGAAATGTGTAGATATATTGCAGTTTTAGAAGTCAAGGTGACAAGAAATCACGGGTTCATATATAGAGCTCATATTAGAATATATAACAATATATCTTACATCTTAACCATCAACTTAAATTTTTGCTAGGTGAATTTATTCACATAAAACTATCAAAATTAGGTAGTATTTTAAAAATATGTTACAAAAAAATACGTCCGTCAATTATATGATTAATTTCAATAAGTATGGTATTATAGATTCTACCTTTATTAATCAGTTACTTTACATCACATTTATCATTTTTCTTATGGTAAGGCTCATGATTTGTTCATTCTAGAGTTATTATTGACAAGCTAGTAGGCAAGTATATCGTGAACTATTTTTTTCTTAATTTTGAGGCATGAGAAAGATCACTTTTTGCAATTATTAATGGTTATTAGCTTTCATAATTCGTTATTGTTAACTAACAAATGATATCTTTTTATTTCTAAATCTATAAGATTCTTGTCTCAGTTGGTGATCAAATATTAATTTTGAGAAAAAATTTTATATTTAATTTGAACATATTCATCTCTTATCTAACCCTGCACTTAAAAAAAAAAAACTAAAAAAAAAATAAAGTCTCTTTTGTCAGAAAGTAGAGTCTCAATTATTTTTTTTTTCTAATAACATCAAATCATATCATGTTAGAGTATATAACATATCTTGGGGCCTCAACCATCAGCTTAAGCTTTTGGTTGAGTTGGTTCCTTGACATGGTATCAGAGCCAATGTGAGAGGTCACGGGTTCGAATCTCAACCACCCCTCATTTAAAGTGGAATATTCAGCGCCTATGCGCATCCACACTTCTAGCCCAATGGGGTCTCGTGTGAGGGGGCGTGTTAGAGTACATCAGCTTAAGCTTTTGGTTGAGTTGGTTCCTTGACATATCATAATTATAATCATAACAATAAACGATAAAAAGCGTAAAGGATGAGTTGTAGAAGAAATGTGAGTATTATGTGACTATGAGAATGTTAGCATGCTAAAATAGTGATCAAATTAATTTATATAGCTTTTAGGCAAATATTGCCAAATCATCTTTTAACAACAATAGTCATGGGTTGAATACGGATCCAATCTTATAACACTTATTATATTTTGATCTTAATTTTTTATTTAGAACTACAATGAGATTTACATGATCTTGTATACGGTTTTACAAATTTACTCCTTTACCCAAATAGCCAAATTTATCTTTAAAATATATTGATTCTGGGTTTGAAAATGGGTTCAATGTGTTTGTTTTTTTGCATAACCAATATATTTTTTTACACCAATTTTGTACAATGTTTATATTTCATATTGTCTGGTATTGCTAAAAATGACAATATTTTGATTAATTCCAATTTAAAAAGTGACATTATTTTTAATGGGACCAATGTAGTGAAATATCTCCATTGCTAATTTCAAAGTACTAATTTTAGTTTTTTAATTAAAATAAATTCAGATTTCATATCAGTTTTCATAAAAGCGATTTATTTAATTAACAATGAAAATTAATTTTCTTTTTCATTCAAAGTAAAAGACAACATTTGAATGAAAATTGATATCTTTTGTTATTATATACCTTCTTTTTTTGGCATGCATCACAAATTCCAACATACTCTTGTCTTTTATATTTAAACAAATTTCATTTAGTATGATGGCGATTTTAAATACATAAATGACTTTTAAACCTCAAATATATTAAGGACGATTGGATGACTCACATGAAATGTATAAATTCACTTTCGTTTTACATTTAATTTTTTACAATTTAAAATTATGCAGTATAGAATTATGAAATAAATAGAGTATTAAACATTTGTTGAATATTCCTGTCAGCGGCCATATAATAATAATACATAAATTTGCTTTAGTTACATATATATGTGTTTTTATCTTTCAATATTTGAAACTCTTAAAATGGTAAAGAAATTAAAGTAAACGTAATATAAATTAATATTTTAGTTCTTTTAATTTAGAGATCAGTTATATATGGTTAAACATCTTGCACGTGATAACTAAAATCACCATGGTCCTTGCCTTTGTCCCATACATATTACATGCATATTCAAAGTGAATTATGGCAAGAAGTTTGGACAACGACGAGGCACCAACTCCATGGAGGTGTGAAGGATGGAGCCAACATCTCTAGACTTTAGCTTAGCCCGTAGAAGACGAAGCAATTGATCGAGCCAAAAAACAAAATAACATTTGAATGTTATGAAAGATGTAGTTCGTAAGATAGATAATGTTCTAACAATTTGTCTTATTTTTCTCTAGTAGTTTTTTTGTAGGGTAAAATCGTGGACTAATAACTTTTGGCAATCCGTTAGTGTAGTAAATTGGTCTATTTCTTTGCTTGTTTGGAATTTGATGAAAATAAAGTAGAAAAAATGATGATTAGGGTGGATTAATAATTAACAAATATTTTAAACGTTCTGTATATTTAATACTTAAGGCTTTATATTATTTTATATTATAAGTTGTAACTTTGTATTATTTTCTCTATCACAATATACTTGTGTAGATAAATGGATCTTTAAAGGTTAGAAACTCAACGTTGTCAATATTAAGACTTTACTGTTTGCCGTTAATCCTTAATTAATACATTGATGATCTTCCATGATCAATTATTAAACCCATATTGATATCTCCAAGGCGGCAAGATCCGACCCTAAACTAATCCAATTTGAAATTATGTCAATTCACAATTTATACGATAGAAAATGACTCAATCCGCAACTTGACCTACTTTTTTAACACCTGTGCATGTACATAATAACTTAGTAATCTATCGAAAATGGTTAAAAAGTTTGGTGCATCAAAATCTTTTAAGAGTTCTTAGCCTTTACAAAAAATTTATTTCAATCATGATGTCTGATTTATGATTATTGGTTTATTGAATACCCAGGAGGGATAAACAAAATAGTTAAAGTGTTCCAGTTCCAGCCCTCCGGCCTTCACCGACCACACTAAGTCACTAACCCACTTTATACTACATGGTCCTAATTCGACAAAAGCGCATCTAGCACATTGAACTAGTTGATGGCTTTCTTTTATGCATGCATATACTTTTTTTGTCAGTCAGTGACGTCTCTTAAGTCCAATCTATTAAAACTTAATGCTTACTCTTACTATACATTTTTCTTTATGAGCCGAATCAATCAAAAATGGTCTTTCAAAGAGATTATCTCTCACAAAAATTTGTATTTTTTAGTACAAGTAGATTGAGCGACATGAATTAAGTGCAGAGTTGACCTTAGGATTTAAGATCTGGAATAGGACAAAATATTAATTATAAACCCTAACTATTAACTATTATTATTTGGTCTTTCTAATATTTTTGTATGGATAAAGGGCATTAACCCCTCTTGCCCTACCCACTTAAAACCAATTCTCTTTTATGCATGCATATATTGTGCTTCATATATAGTATACTTTTTAAGTCCAAAATACAATTCTTTTTGAAGTGAGTCCAAAATACTATTCTTGGTACTCTTATTATCCTGAAATTAAAATTGTGATGGTGGAGTGGTGACATTGCTTTACATTTCATCTTTTATTTTAAAGCCACTACTTGCATTGTAGTAGTTGATAATACTATATTTACACATACTTTATTTAATCCTTATAATTACAATATTTAATAAAAAAAACTCAAAGCAGTCTTTTTTAGAATATTTTTTTCATGTCAAACTTGTCTTAACGCGTGGCGAGAAAGATTAATATATAATCATAGATATTATAAATTATACACCTCATATTCACATCAAGTATAATGTTTCATTTATATTTTTGTCACTATATATTTTTCAATCATTTTCAACTTAGTATTAATTTTATGCTCATCTATAAATTAATACATATACAGAGTCAAATAAAATTTTATTTATTTCATCTCAATGCAAATTAATTAATATTAACTTTTTAAAAATTTTTAGCTATGCGAATTAAAGATGTTAAAAATTAACAAGCACACAAAATCAAATGAGATATTTAATCAAAATAAAATAGGAGGGATAAATAATTAGGGGTGCACAGCTTCCGCTTGGTCTTAAAATTTTTATCTTTTTCCAAGTAATATGTATGTTTATACAAATGTTGCGCACCTACAATCACAAAATATAATAATTTATAATTAGTTAATTACATCAACATCATTCAAGTATATAATACTATAAAAAATACTACATCTCAAAATATATAGGTAACAATCTTTTTTTTTATAAAAACTATGATTTTTGATCATAATACAATTTGCAGTTTGGTCTGATCTAAAAAATAAAATATCGGGACCAAAACAAAAACCGAATTTTTATTGAAAAAACGGATTAATCCATTTAAACCCTAATCCAAACCAAATTCTAAAACTACAATTTAATCTTATTTAACTTACATGTTAAACCAAACTTTATTCTAACCTATAGATAATGATTGTACATGTGAAGTTATGGTAATGCATTTTGAATAGCCAATAATTCTATAATGGGGCAGCACCACTTTGGACGTCATCTAATCAAAAAAGAAGATGATTTCTTGTCACAAAATCGGGTCAACTACTAATGATGTTGAAATCTACATAAAGATCACTTAAGTATAAAGCATGCAATAGAGGAGAGAAGTGCAACACACTAACATAGAATAGCTAGATTTTGTTTCTAAAACATTCATTGGCAAAAAAAAAAAAAAAATTGAAATTAAACATCCTAAGTTTGGACTTTGGAGGTTTAAGTCTAAACATCCTTCCTTTAATATACTACATTAAAAATACTTTGAGCTTTAATATCTCTAAGTACGTATTATAAAAAATTGTAAAAATTCATATAAAATTTTCGCATCAAGATGAACCTAACAATGTATTTTATCTTGAATATATACATTAAAAATATAATTTAAATTTCACTCTTCTAAAGTGATAAAACTTAAAGTTGACAAATAAAAGGAAATAGAGAGAGTATCTTTTTAATTGGTTTATAGTTTATAGCAAGTAATCATTTTAGTAGTAAGGTTGAGCTTGGGCCAAGCCCAAATATTTAACAGACACTAGATGCACCTTGGGCTTGTGAAGGTGCTTAAATCTTTTCATGTCAAAAGTAGCCCTACAGTCAAGTATTTAACACAAATTCTTGTGTGAGAAACCATCTCTAATTGAGCCAGCCTATTGTATATTTTTTAAATATTGTAAATAAGAATAATGTAAGTAGACATTTAAGAAATTGAAAGTAGGCATTAAGGATAATGTAAGTAAGCATTAAGAATACGGTAAATAGGCATTAATTTTTAATGGGTTAGGCTGGAGATACGTCTCTCAAAAAGACGGTCTCTCAAGAAACTAACTGAGTATTTAATGCTATATAAAAAATCTCAACGTGAGACATTCTCTATATATGGACTGAATAATCGAACTAACATAATTATTAATATATGAATTCTTTGTTTTAATGTCGTCTAACTAAGAGACGATGTCTCACAAGATTAGCTCGTATTATTAATAGTTATTATTATTAGTAACCACAACTAAAAAGTGGGCTATTAATTATTCCTAATTGTGAATATCGACTAAGCTTCAAACTAACTAATAATTTTGGGGTCATTTTCCATCCTTAATTGATCAAGCTTCTTAAGGCTTTGTCATTTAGACGTCTAGTGATCACCATCTTTACTTTTGTTATTTGTAAGTAAGTATTCGGTTTCAAAGGGTACATTTTTCATAGAAAATAAAGTTTTATGAAAACTAGTTTTTTAAATGACAAATTTAAATATGCTAATTAGTTTCCGCTTGTTTGGTAAAATAGAAAAATTATAATTAATCTCAAATGGAAGAAATAGGGTGGTGAATAGTTAATTTAATTCCAATTTTAGAACAAAATGCTTATTTTAAGATGAAAATTAAATTCATTTCCAATCTATATTTCCATTTTGAAGGTGTTTGATCCAAGGGAAAACGTTTACATGGAAATGAAACTATTTCTTCCATTTAACCCTGCTTGGTTTGACAAGAAAATTATAATGTAAATTTGGGAGGAAATGTATATTTCATTACTTTGTAAATATTTTAATTTGAAAGCGCAAGCCTCAAAGAGGTTTAACAAAGAAAAACAAATGAAAAATAAAATGCAAAATAAGAACATAAGTGTTTATGAGGTATCTTGAATACCTCCCCCTCAAATGTAGTTTATTATAATGAATTCAACAATTACAAGTATAATAAACTCCCTTGTCTTGAGAACAATCTCTCAAGACCACAAATACTAAGGAAAAGTAAAAACACTCTCAAGTTTCTAACAATGCAATAGCCCTCTCAACAATATATGTGTGTTTTTGGTGTATGTTACTATGGGTGATGAATCCTATTTATAGGCAAGACATTCATCACCCTTAGTATTCCCTCATAAATCACCATAAACCACAATTAACATCCAATTAACTATGACAATAAACATTACAATAAACAATAGAAGTAATGCACCACATAATTGCATAGCCATTTCACATTCTGACGAAATCAGAATCCTATGTAGCCTTCTGAACTTCCGCTCGACCTGAGCCACTACCTCGCTCGGTCGAGCGAGCTTCCAGAGAAGCTACTGACCTGATTTGCACATCTTGCTCGACAAGTTGCTCGACCGAGCCACCTCCGCTCGACTGGTCGAGCCATTCTTTGCTCGACCGAGCGTCTGGTCGAGCTGCTCCCAGTTTGTTCCTCTTCTTGTTGCTTTGATCAAACAACTCTCATCAACCGTTCCAAACCTTAAACCACCCATATTCGACACATCTTTATTGACCCTCTCTAAAGTACAAGACAAAGCATGTTCGACTATATGTTTAAAGTTAACGTCATTTTTAAGATTATTGGCACTTGCTTTAACAATCTCCCCCTCAAGTCCAATATTCTTATCCTCCTCAAAAGTAACTCTCTTTGACCCAAACACACCATCACCAACACTTTTGTGGCCTAGGCTACCACAATTAACTTGTAACTCATACAAGTTCCTCTTACTTCTTACTCCCTTCATGAGCACCATGCTCCCTCTAATGACTTTCAAAACCCCTCCACTTGCTTTGAAAGTGCATCCTTTACTCTCAAGTCTACCTAATGAAATAAGGTTCCTCTCAAACTTAGGTACATACCTTACATCACCAAATCTTCTCTTAACACCTCCATGAGTCTCAATAATAACCTCACCAATACCTTCTACTTTCACCTTTTCATCATTTGGTAAAGTAACAAGGCCATAATCCCCATAACTAAGCTTAGTAAATTTTTCTTTCTCACAACAAATGTGGAATGAGCAACCGGAGTCTATTACCCATTCCTTACTATGAACCACTCCCCCATCAACTAGTAGAACATCATCATCATCATCAACAAAGCTTAGAGCGGCATTCCCGCTACTCTCACTCTCATTCCTTCCACTATCCCTTAAGTTTCTCATTCTCTTAAGGTCTTCCTTTAATTCCTTACACATCATTTGTATGTGCCCTTTTTTCTTACAATAGTAACACTCTTTGTTACTAAGGTCACCCCTCCCTTAAGACTTACCCCTTCCTTGATATCCCTTTTCTTTGGTTCTTCCCCTATTAGAACCTTCACTAAACAAGCCCTCCCCAACATCCTTCTTTTCTTCCCCCTCCCTTCTCACCATGAACCTATCATTCTCTCTCAACGCCGCCAATGCTTGATCAAGAGTGATAGAATCCCTACCTATGAGCAATGTTTGGACTATGTTTCTATAGTCCTTGGGAAGTGAAGCCAAAAGTAGTAAAGCTTGTTCTTCATCGGACAATTTTTCATCGGCATTTAACAATTGGCACACCAACTTGTTAAATGTGTTAATGTGGTCTTGCATTGTTGTATCTTCATCCTTCATGAGTTGATACAACTCCCACCTCAAGCAAAGTTTATTAGTAAGGGATTTGGAAGCATACACCGCTTGTAATTTTTCCAACAACTCACCGGGATCGGTCTCTTTCAAGTAGTTATACTTGATTTCGGGTGCAATGGCAAGCCGGATTGTGCTTACCACCTTCTTTCTCATTTGTTTCCATCTTGCTTCTTCTACATTATTTGGTTTCTCCTTCAACAGCGCATCATCGATGCCTTGCTGCACCAAAAAATCTTTCACCGAACTCTTCCATATGGAAAATTTGATTCTTCCATCAAACAATTGAATAGAGAAACTTTTCCCATCAGTCATTGTGTCTTTCTTGTTCTTTTAACCTCACTTTCACACTCCAAATAGCCCAAGACGCACTCCCGCTCTGATACCAATTGAAAGCGCAAGCCTCAAAGAGGTTTAACAAAGAAAAACAAATGAAAAACAAAATGCAAAATGAGAACATAAGTGTTTATGAGGTATCTTGAATACCTCCCCCTCAAATGTAGTTTATTATAATGAATTCAACAATTACAAGTATAATAAACTCCCTTGTCTTGAGAACAATCTCTCAAGACCACAAATACTAAAGCAAAGTAAAAACACTCAAGTTTCTAACAATGCAATAGCCCTCTCAACAATATGTGTGTTTTTGGTGTATGTTACTATGGGTGATGAATCCTATTTATAGGCAAGGCATTCATCACCCTTAGTATTCCCTCATAAATCACCATAAACCACAATTAACATCCAATTAACTATGACAATAAACATTACAATTAGACATGTTCATTCGGTTGATCGGGTCGGTTTTGGACGGGTGTTATTCGGTTCGGTTGCATTTCGGATCGGTTATTTTACGGTTGTGTGTTACAACGGGTCACACTCGGGTCGAGTCGGTTAGTCACGGTTCGGTTAGAGATCGGTTATTCAAGCTATCGGGTTAGCATCAGTTCGGTGTCGGTTGAAGTTCGTGTTGAGTGTCAATCGGTCTCGGGTTGTCATCGATTACTAATTGGTTCGGTTTTTTCGGGTATAGATCGGGTTCGAGCTTTATTTTTCGAGTAGTTATCGGTTACGGATAACTATTGATCGGGTCAATATCGAAATAAGTTAATAGTCAGTTTTTAATTGATGTATGCTCATTTACTTACAAAAAATAATTACCGATTGTTTTATCAGATATAGCAGATAGGGGTGTCAAACAGGTCGGGTTGGGTCATTTTCAGGTTCGGATCATATATAAATGGGTCAATAAACCCTTAACCTGAACCTGACCCATTTTATTAATGGGTCAAAAATTGAAACCCCGACCTAATCTGTAGCAGATCGGATCAACCTGCTAATGACCCATTTAACCTACTTTTTTTTTAGGTCATTAAATTCATATATTTCAGGTCATTTGACCCATTTAACCTTAATTAAAGGCTTCCTCCAAAAATAAGCGTATGCCACTTAATGCAGCGAGCACACGGTATTCTTTAGTAAAAGGCGAAAGAATAGTTCGCTTTGTGCTCACAGCGTGGCTGCGTAAGTTGGTATGAGATCTGTGGAAGTGATTTAAAGGATTTTTCTTTTATTAGTATCTTTCATAGCCGATGTGGGACAACTTCCTTTGTTATTGAAAGTCATCTTCAGCTGACAAATCCCTTAGCCGATGTGGGACAACTTTTTTCTTATTGAAAGTCATCTTCAACTGACAAATCTCTCAATACATGGTAATTGGTATTATCTTAGTTTTACGAAGTATTTGGCAAATGTTGATCCGTCTTAAATTTAATAAATGGGTTAAACAGGTTTTTTTCGGGTTTAAATATTCAACCTGAACCTAACCCATTTAATAAACAGATCAGGTCGGGTTGACCCATTTATTTAATTGGGTCAAAAATCTAAACCGAAACCCGCTAATTTCGAGTCGGTTTCAGATCAGGTTAGCAGGTCGGGTCAGCTTTTGCCAGCCTTAATAGGCAGATCAATTTATTTCAATTAGTTTATATATATATATATATATATATATATATATATATATATATATATATATATATATATATATATATATATATATATATATATATATATATATATATATATATATATATATATATATATATATATATATATATATATATATATATATATATATATATATATATTCTGTATGCAATCTCTTCTGTATAGAACTTGTGTTCTTCCTTTTTCCGTATTATTAGAAAACTGAAATTGGACTTAATTTGCTAAAATTAGGTGAAAATTTGATTCGGATTTATAACAGTTCGATTTACAATCGGTTCGGGTTTGTATCAGTTCGGGTTAAAAACAGTTCGATTAATAATCGATCGGGTTTGTATAAGTTCGGGTTGAAAACAGTTCGATCTTAATCGGTTTTAATCAGGTTACATTCGGTTACGTGCATAATTCGGGTCGGATTTGACTCGGGTCGATCACTGTTCAGTTCGGGTAACATCGGTTAAGGTTTATATGTCGGTTATAAAATTCGGTTGCAGTTCGAGTTCGATTTTGCCTTTTTCGGTTATCAAACGGTTCGAGTGAAGTATCGGTTCGGGTAATTGCGGTTCGGTAAACCTAAAAAACTTACATTTTTTCGGGTCGGATAATTTTCGATTCCGGGTCGGATTTTCGGGTCGGGTTTGTTTTGAACAACTCTAATTACAATAAACAATAGAAGTAATGCACCACATAATTGCATAGCCATTTCACATTCTGACGAAATCAGAATCCTATGTAGCCTTCTGAACTTCCGCTCGACCCGAGCCACTACCTCGCTCGGTCGAGCGAGCTTCCAGAGAAGCTACTGACCTGATCTGCACATCTTGCTCGACAAGTTGCTCGACCGAGCCACCTCCGCTCGACTGGTCGAGCCATTCTTTGCTCGACCGAGCGTCTGGTCGAGCTGCTCCCAGTTTGTTCCTCTTCTAGTTGCTTTGATCAAACAACTCTCATCAACCGTTCCAAACCTTAAACCACCCATATTCGACACATCTTTATCGACCCTCTCTAAAGTACAAGACAAAGCATGTTCGACTATATGTTTAAAGTTAACGTCATTATTAAGATTATTGGCACTTGCTTTAACATAATTACTTCCAATAATGGAAGAAAATTAATTCCCATCAGTCTTCCATTTCTTATATCTCCATTTCCCTAAAAAGTTTGAATCAAATCAAATAGAATAAAATTGATTTTAATTTGCATATAATTTTCATTTAATAGTAAATTTCATGTAAAAAAAATTCTATGAAAATATTTTCATTTTGGCTAAAAATAGTAGGAAAAAAGAGGGTCAATAACCAAAATGACAATAAAACACCTAATAAAATTAGCTTTTTCATTTGCGCTCATAAAAAGTCATCTTTTTAGTCGGTTGAAAAGCTACTTATCAAATATTTTTTTTGGCCTTTTGACTAACTAACAAGTCAGTTAACAACTTAGTTGAATTTTTGCTTTTCGTTTGGTGAAGCAACAAAAAAAAGTGTTTGTTATTAAATGACTTTAAATCAGTTGAAATAATTGTTGCTAAGCGGAAAACCTAAAAGCTACTTATACTAACTTTTTTATTAGCTTTATGCCTTTGGCCTTATTTTTTTTCTTTTAATAATAGCCAACAACCTACAAATAATTTTTACCATACATCTTCATAATCATTGGCATAAACAGCTAGCTTACCAGTAAATACTTTTAGCTAGTCAAATCAACCAATAACTCTAGCTAACAACTATTAACTCAATAGGCCATTTAACTTACTTTTTCTAATAAACAACTAACATCCAAATAATGTTTGTCACACATTTCTATAATTATTGACTATGCAATTAGCAAAACCAAAATCAATAATATCAGTTGGTTTAACAAGACTACTAAACCAACCAACATAGATTTACCAAACACCTCTAACATATTAGCTATGTAAACAGCCCATCACACCTAAATATAAGACTATAAGTAAAAGCGTTTAAAATAGATCCGATGATTCGACCTTACAATCAAATTCTAATATAACTCAATTTAGAAATGGATTTACAATTATGTAAAAACCAATATAGACACAAGACACGATTGTAAACCAATCTAGCTAAAACACCTGATCTGAAATCAACCCGATAATATGAATGAACAACGATAACCATAAGTCGTTAGATATATAGTCAGTCTTTTTTTTTCCTCTCAAATCTCAACGAAATTTCGTGTGTCCTTCCATAGTCCTTTTAACAAATCCAAGGCTATCAAACAACCAACAAAACATTCATGGTTTTTTCATATATTTGTTGATAAAATTAATTGAAGTAGCTGCTTCATTTTTCCCTAATAATTTTGATGCAAGAAGATGGTGATATGAGATGTGAAATGTTTGTAACATGAAAATTTTTAATGAGAAAATATTGCAATAACTCACTTGTCCTCAAAAATCAATATATTATGGCCCCTATTTTTATTACACATTTAGTATTTCACATGAATTTAATAATTTTGTGCCCCTCTTCTCCATCTTTGTTTCAAATAAGCTTGAGATTAAGTAATGTCATGACTCATGAGTTTTGCCTCTAAGAAATAAATTACTCTATGTGTTTATCATTGTTTTTTTTAATAAAAATATTTATATAGTGAAATTTAAATTATTTTAAATTTAAGTAATTTATCCGATAAATAGATCTAACTATCTCTTGCCTCGATGGTTTATTACTTTGAAAATATCCACCCTAAATTATTCCCATTAAAGTTTAATCCCATAGCTTTATCATTAGACCAAAGATTACTTGTGAAAATTTAAAAGTTGAAAATTATGTCGTTTATAAGAAAAAATGTTTTCTTCGAATTGAAAAAAAGAAAAAGAAAAAGAAAAAAGGGTGTTGACTTGTATTGAGCATCATACAACTTTAACAGTAAAATGTCATTTTCATCTTTGTGACGTTTAGTTTGTATCAAGATAAGTTAGTAAATGTCATTCAAAGTATAAGCTTAAGGCACATTTTAGTTAGGTAAAAAGTTATGTTGAACCTATCGTTTGTTGATGGAGTGACTTTGAGTGTTTAATTTATATATTGATGAGAAAAATGTATGTATG
The DNA here is from genome assembly GCF_026212465.1 of Amaranthus tricolor. Classification (NCBI taxonomy): domain Eukaryota; kingdom Viridiplantae; phylum Streptophyta; class Magnoliopsida; order Caryophyllales; family Amaranthaceae; genus Amaranthus; species Amaranthus tricolor. The sequence continues at coordinate 2,029,524 of NC_080048.1, read as the reverse complement.
GAGTGTGGGAGTTGCTTTGTATTACAATGTTGCTATATATGTCGTCTGTTAATAAACCAATTTAACCAAAAGCTTCAATTGATGGTTGAGGTTTTAAATTACATTATATACTCTAAACTGTCCTCTCACGTGAGAGCACTTTAGGCTAAAAGCGTGGATGAAGCACATGTCGACTTCATACCTGACGCTAAATATTCCTCTTTAAATTAGAGATGATTGAGATTCGAATTCGTAATCTCTTTTCATGCTAGCTTCTGATACTTAAAAAATTCCAATTAAATCAAAATTTTAACAAATAATTAAAGTCTCAAAATATATCATATACACTAATATCATTATAATTTGAATTGTGTCCTCTTAAAGGTTTGGACAAGTAGTTTGTAGCTACTACAATTTCTATTTGTTAATCTCATTCCCTCTACAACATTTCTTCTTTATATTTATTGTCTTCCTTATTGTAATATCTTCATCGTGTAGATTAATTTAATAGCTTTATTATATGTTAAACACAAAATACAAAACACCAATAAAAGATTTTCAATTGTTTTTATGGGACGCCACTCAACGTAAAACAAAATCATTCAAACATATTTTAAAGGGAAAATAAATAGTTTATTCAATTAAAAATGATTAAATAGTTCATACACAAGTTCTATATTGGTCCCTTTTATTAATATATTTATTAATTAATAATTAAGTGAATGAACACCTTTTTAGACGATCATTAATTTCCTAAAGCTTTAGGCCAAATTAAATACACAATTAATGAATGGATAATAATTATAGTGTGCTTGGCTTATGGAAAAGTGGAGATCAATGTTGTAGTCGTGATGATAGTGAGTCTCCGAAAATTTTATTTAAACACGATCCTAATTTTTATAACTCGTAAATGATTCTTATTAGGATTTTGTTTCTAGTTTTTTAAGTCGTTTTACGTAAAATTTGTTGATAATAACAAAATTAAAGATTAATTGTTCTATTAAGTACTTTAACAACTTTAAATTTATTTTTTCTATCGAAATGAATTGAATTGAATTAATCTAATTTAAAAAATAAAATCAGTAAATCTAATAATATCAACCTAAAAATTCAATGCACTGAAATAGAAAATTGACGAGATATTACAAAGATTTAAAAACATTCTACTTATGGGCAATGATTCTATACACTGATATACACATTTTATTTTGTTGCTGCATTATTCTTGCATTTACGCTCAATTAAGTTGGAAAATACTAAAATGAAAATTTATAATTCATAAAAAAAATACCCAAGATTTTGTGTAAGAGTATGTGATTAGATCATTATTTTGGGCTAGGGAGATTGTAGTAGTTGAGTATCAAAATTAATAAAAAAAAAAAAAAATAGTACATGGAAAAATGGTACTAAGACTACTAGATGAATGTTCCTCATGTTGGCTACTATTCATCACATTTATTATTTTTCCTCTACCACCCAATTAGGTTGGTGTGTTTTTTAACCAATTTAATTAAATGCAATTATTGCTATTGCCATAATTGGCAACATTTAGTGTTTTAATTTTTAAATTACATATAAAATTACAAAAAATATATAAAAAATAATATATATTAAGATAAATATAATAAGATTTCACATTGATATATTTTAACTTTTATATATTCTTTAAAAATTAGGTTTAAATTTCTCTTTCTTTGTATGTAATATTTCAAACGTAACCAACATAATAAAACAGATGAAGTAGTAATATTTGGCAATAGTCCATGAATTTTACGTGATTATAAATCTATTTTTTACGGCAAATCAAATCAAATTAGATTACATTGTCGAATAATATTAAATTTTTAGACCTATCTAGAATACCTACAAGTGAATAACCTACACACATATAATATACTTCCTCCCTTCCATTATACATGCCATATTTGACTTACACAATCTAATGCGTTATTTTGATTATTTATATATTGAGTTATACATGTTTATGAATTATAAAAAGTTAGTATTATGAAAGTATGCGATTAGAAGATTCAAACAAGATTCCACTTGAGTATATTTTTTCTTACATATTAGCCAAAATAAATTTTAACGATAAATAATGTGAATAGTAAAAATGTATTTAAGAATGGAGGAAGTACAACAAAAGCCATTTGGAGTGCTTATGAGTATAAAAGTCAAGAATTAACTCAAAGACTCAAATCTTGAGTAAGATCGGGTGCATCTTTATAAGCACTGCCGTATTCATTAACTATGTGCCCCCACTATAACAGAGATCTATCCTTGTGCACAACCAATTTATTTGTATTTTCTTTTTATATGTACAATACTTACCTGCGGATATATTGGGTAAGATGATGATAATCTATTAAAATATTATGTTGGTCGGATTCGGGTCAAGTTAATGATATTAATTTTAGATTAAGTTAGTTTTAGATCGAGTTATTTTCAATTGGACTATTTTCGAGTCGAATTGTAAATTAAAATTTTTTGGAAAACCACTTTTAAAAAAAAACTATAAAATATAAAATGCAATAAATAATTCCTCAAATCGACAGACTGACAGATGAAATACTTCTTAGAAGTTTTGTTAATATTAGGTTACTATGTAATTAAATATCCTTAATTGGATGTTTTCTAGATTTTGCTATAAGCCTATAAGGTTATTAAAGATAATAATAAATGCAATTTATAATAATGAAATAAAACAGAAAAAATATAGAAATTGGGTTAGTATGCCATGTGATTACTCATAAGGGGGATATGAATCATACATCTTGTCTTGATAATTTAAGATATTTGGGATATGAGTGAAGAAAACCACACAAGTTCCACTCCAATTAATGTATTTGCACATTTTAATTTGTTTTATTTTTCGTTTTTTCCGTTTTAATAAATTTAACTTATTTTTATTTATATATTTGAATATAATTTTACTATCTTTACTCTTTATATTTTCTCTGTTACGAGAATTAAAAGAAAGATAATTTCAATAACACAATTAATGCTTAAATTTTTAGGCTTCAACTAGTAACTAATTTGGTTACATTGAAAAGTGACCTCAACTTACTTGGTGGACTTTTGAGTTAAAATTTAAGGCTAAATTAAGCACTTATAGTGTGAATGGATTGATACTCAGATACCCAATAGTCATACGTAATTAGTGTTTGAAGCGGGCCAAATAGATTTGAATTTAATTTTGTAAAAATTTTATATCGACTTAGTGCGTTAAATTAAAAGTAGTAAATATTTTTTAACAATTGTACTTGTCAAGTAGAATAATATATAAAGTATTTTTTACTTTTTAAGGTTGATACACTAAAATAATATAGATCAAGTCAGTACAAGATATTACAGTGAAATTTATACTATCTTCTACGAAACCTTGTTAAAATGGACGAGAGAATAATGAATCAAAAATCCAGCAAGAGTTATGATCAATTGAGGACAAATTCATAATTTTGTAATTTGTAAACCAACTAAAGATATTTGAGTAAAAAATAGTTTCTTAAAATGTTAAATACTTTTATGGACAAACAAATTAAAAATAGTTTTTAAAAAATAAAGGTTTTGTAAAAAAAGAAAAAAACTCATTGAAAATGTGTATGTAACAAATTTAATGAAATTAATTCCCTTAATTTCTCATTAGATGAATCAATCTTAAATACAAAGCAATTAGTTAACTTTTAGGAAACTAAATAATAATAAAGATATTCTACAAAATAATAATAATCACACAATATTCAAAAGATAATCTAAAGATAATACATGTATTCTAACAATGAGAAGGACAATAAGTAAATGGTTAATTACATTTTGAAAAAAGTGCTACTCCCATTTATAAATGCACTTCTTATAATAGCAGTTTGGATGCAGGAAAAAAGCTAAAACCTGTCTACAAGAATGTTAGTTAAGCTTAACAATTTCATATAAGATTCCAACTAATTTAGACCAAGATTCTTCTATTTAATCTTCTCATCTCTATAGATTTTATAACTTCTTACCCACCAAGGAAAATAAACTTCAAAAGAGAGTTTTTATCTTGCCATTGTGTTACATGACTCAACTATGTAATGTAAACATTACACGAAATGAAAACCATTTTATTAACTTAAACACGTATTCAATTTGTACGAGAAATCTATATTTAATTCTAGAAAAAGATAAAGTTTGGAAGGCTAAAACTCAAGTTTACCACTGTTAAATGTGTTTATTTTATTTGTCCTTTAAAGTTTGCAGCATAAAGTTTCTAACGTAAAACTTTTTCAGCCTCTTTTAAGCAAAATAAAAGCAACAACAAAAGTATTTAAATAAAACTTAGGTTTATAACAAGCATGAACATTGTTACATAAAAAGAACACAAAATCACCAAATAAGATTAGATGTGTTATAAACCAACACTTAACTTTAGAAGAAACGTAAACATATACACCACTTAAAAGCTAAAACTCAAGTTTTACCACCTAATTTGTCAAATTTTCTCTAACACATTCATCATCTCAAGTTTTCAACATATTGTTTTTCAATTTAAGAGCTTTTGAGTCTCTTTGCGCAAAATCAAAGTCACAACATAGTTAATTAAACAAAAATTAAGTTTATAATACGCATGTACATTCCTTCACAAAACAGGCCAATCTCAACTAAAAGAAAATCAGTCTCATAAATATTATTATCTGTCTTTTTTAAAAGTCACACTTTTTTTATTTGATTATGTTTTTATAGAAATGCAACTACTAAAATAGTTAGTCTCTTGAGAGACGGTCTCTTTGAGAGACGTAGCTTAAGCTCAGTTCATTAAAGATTAATGTCTACTTATCATATTCTTAATACCTACTTATATTATCCTTAATGCCTACTTTCAATATCTTAAATGTCTACTTATATTATCCTTAATGCCTATTTTCAATATCTTAAATGTCTACTTACATTATTCTTAATACCTACTTACAAAATTTTAAAAAATATATAATGAGCCGACTCAATTAGAAATGATCTCTTAAAGAGACCGTCTCTCACAAGAATTTGTGCTATTAAAAAGAAACCAAAAATAGTAAACTTAACTATCCAATTTTACATTTGCTCGGAAATACTTGTAACTGATAATGATATCTTTATGTTTGGCGCAGAAATATCAATGAATATACAAAAGTGTGAGATGTTACATTAATCTAATTTCTGCCAAAACTGAGACTATGTTGACTGGTGCATCAATCAAAACTACCATCTTCAGATTACAGGGGAGCTACTAACCAACCATTAACAACATACTATAAAAACAATAACCAGTTTCTTCATTCTCTAAAACTGTGTATATATTGGTCATTACCAAGCCAATGACAGATCCATAGCAGGCATTAAATGATAAAGGCAATATTTATTTATAGAATATAACAATAGACGACTGTATACTGTAGACTATTATTAAAGCTCATTGCAAATTGTCATCTTCAAATTGCACATTTACAACACTCTATGGCAATTTTGTGTATGATGCACATTTCAGATATACATACTTTTAAAAATGTCCAATTTTCAAGGAATGCAAATCAATTACTCCGTCTATTCCTTTGAAATTGCAATAATACGATAAGGTATATTGACTAAGAATAATGAGCACATTTGAATTGTACGGCTGAAATTAATTAAATGACTGAAAAAATGTGTATATATTATTAAATTAAAAGAATGAGAAAAAATGTGTGGGTGAGGAATGCGACAAAGGAAAAAGGCGAAGAAAAGTGCGATAATTTCAAAGGAATAGATAGAGTATTCGACTTAAGTACATGTGTTAGGAACCTTAATAATTCGCTCTAACTATAGATTTTTTATAAAAACCTTGTGAATTTTTATTAAGATATAGGAGACTTTGGCACATGTACAACCTTGATGATAGTTCAAAAATATTCTTTTACGTTCGCAGTAACGGTCACAAAACTGATTTTCCGGCCAATACGGATGATTTTACAATCAATGTGGCCTACATTTCAGTCGCGGTAAACTTAAAACCTTTACAATGAGGCCTCGATACGGTAATGCAGCCTTATTTTTGCACTATGCCTTGATCCCAAAACTTTAAAGTTGGCTACATGAGCTAATAAATCAATTTTAGTGATCATCGACAACAGCTTGGTTAAAAAATAGTATGAAAAAAAGGAAAATTATGAAGAAAGGGACAGTTTAAAGTCTCCCACAACTCACAAGTGCAAAAAGGGCCAAGCTGTTTAAAATACTTTCAACAATAAACAACCCACAATGAATAACCTCCTGTATTTGCTGTACTGAACTGTTGAATAATAATCAATCAGTGAATAACCATTACTTACAAATTATAAATATGGTGGTCTAAGAACACCCAATTGTGCATTAAGCATGCTTACTACAATCTAGGGGTAATGTAATCTTTAGATGATTAGGTTCCAAAATCTAAATGTTGTTCAACAACAATTCCTTTTTATTTGACTGAGGCTAAGGAAGAACATCTTTTTACCTTAAGAGAGTGCACTAAAATTTCTTCACATATCACGTTCAGGGTTATATAAAGATGAGTAGTTACTTCCCATTATATTTTGTTTCTTCTTCACAAAAAGCTCATTTAAACCAGCTCATGGATTCTAGGTGGAGTTGGAGAATTGCCTTAGCTTCCTTTCTTGTATTTACAATCTCTTTCCCTTCTTGCTCTGCTGACAAAGGTAATTAATCCTCTGAGTTTTGTCTGTTTCTTTCATTTTCCTCCTTCAATCTATCATCACATATATGTAAAATGAATAAATTACAATCAAGCAATTGTTGTGTGATATACATTTTCATTAAATCATAACATATCATATGGTTAATGTGACAAGAACATGGGTATGTTTAGTTATCATTTCATTTTTGCGAGTTCAGCGTTAAAAGAAATTAACTTAATCAAACGTTTAAGTTGATGGTTGAAGTATGAAGCTTGTTGTTATACTCTATCATGACTCTTCATATGAGAGTCATTTGAGCTAGAATTGTAGATGCAAAATAAGCTTTCTTCAGAAATTAGCTCTAATACCATATTAAAAAACAAACTCATCAAGTAAAAAGTTTACACTGATGTTTGAAATCTCAAGATATGTTGTCATACAATGTTACACCCCTTCATACAAGTCATTGAGCTACAATTGTGGATACAAAACAAACTTTCTTCACAATATTGACTCTGATACCATGTCAAGAAATAAACTCATCATTTATAAATTTACCCTGATGGTTGAAGTCTCGAGATTTGTTGTTATGCTCTATCATTTAGAACATCACAATCTTAGTACTATATTGAAGTGTTTTTTCTTTCCCTTTTGATGTTGTAGCCCCACAGTATTCCTTCGTGAAACCTGCAACAGTTGCTCCTCTTGTATCCTACTTCGACTACATAGTAGTAGGTGGAGGAACAGCAGGGTGTTCACTAGCAGCAACACTCTCAAACGGGGCAACGGTCTTACTACTCGAAAGAGGAGGAGTGCCATATGGAAACAAGAATGTAGAAGACATAGGCTCATTCGCGAACAATCTAGCTAACATTTCACCCAATTCACCATCACAAGGATTTGTGTCTGAAGATGGAGTGTTAAACGCTCGGGCTCGAGTCCTAGGAGGAGGATCTGCTATCAATGCCGGGTTCTACACAAGGGCTCCTAGGGACTTTGTGACACGAGTCGGATGGGACTATGCGTTGGTGAATCAATCGTACGAATGGGTGGAAAGGAAGGTGGCATTTGAGCCACCAATGCTGCAGTTTCAGACAGCAGTTAAAGATGGGTTGTTACAGGCAGGAATTCAGCCGTATAATGGCTTTACATTTGATCATATTCGTGGTACAAAATTTGGGGGAACTATTTTTGATAGGAATGGTAGAAGGCATACTGCTGCTGACTTGCTAGAGTATGCAGATCCTAGACGTGCCACAGTTTATCTTTATGCAGTTGCTCAAAAAATCTTGTTCAGCAACAGAGGTAAGTCAAAATTGAATTCATAAATTTGTTATCAAGCATGTACACAATATAGGTGGAAAAATAATTCACATGTGATCCCACATCAAAATCATGGTGTTAGAGTCGACGGTTTCCGATCAATTGGAAACCAAAAATCTCGATTTTCCATAAAAATAATGTGTAGGTTCGAAAAGAATGACGTTCCCGTCTAATTAAAATGGCTCATATGTGAGGGGGAGTGTTAGAAAAATAACCCACATGGGATCCCACAACAAAATCAAATAAGGTAAACCAATTGGTATTAGGAGGTGTAGCCCATCAAGTATATATGTTAGTCAACCTCTCTTTGATTTTTTGACGTGGGATACGTTATTTTCCAACAAAAATATTTGATAATCTTTGTAAAAATATTCATGTTTTGGTCCAAACTGAAATTTTGTACACAATTGTATTTGGTAGTTGCGGTAAAATGAATATTTAGAGTAAAATCGAGTTGCTATACGATTGGATTTTCATCTCATAAAATGACACACTTATAGATTAATTGAGAAATAATATGCCTATATCTAGCAACTATGGTAAAATAAAGGGTCAAAACAGAGACAATAGGCTATAAAAGTGGAGGATGGACATCATAATGTTTTATTAGTTGGACTTAAAAACTTATATGGGACACGAATAAGTGTCCAAGAATCCCAAGTATTAGACTCCATTAATTTAAAAAAAATATTTTTCGCATCAATTAAAAGAGATAGCAGTATGTGGCGGATTTAGATTTTATATTAAGTTGGTTTAAAAAGTCAGAGTTAAAGCTAATAATAAAGTCAATATTTTATACAATTGAAAATTTTGCAATTAATAATGCATACTATTTAATTTGTCAATTTGTATACAATTGCTAAAAATAAATATGATGCATATATGAAATTTAAAAATATCTAATAATTATTTATTTTAATTTTTTATCATACCTTAGAAAATATACCTAAATTTTCAAAGATCAAAAACTTTTATCATTTTTATACTTAAATTTTATTTTAACAAATCATCGTTATCCCAATGAGTTCCACCTATAACAAGGTTTGGAGAGGGTAGGATGGAAGACAAACCAATGTTATTGAGCTGGACTTATTGTAAATGGCAACATATTATCAAGAAAACATGAGGTGCTCACACTTCTATGCCATCCAAAAACCATATGGCAATGAAAAAAAAATTCCAATAATTTATAAAGTCTGCACACAATTTTCAATTTGCCAACAACAAATACCCTAATCACGAGGATGTTCAATTTTTTTATCAAAATTTATATGACACATATGATTGAATTGTTGTTGGTGCAGAGCAAGGAAAGCCAAGAGCATATGGAGTAATATTCAAGGATTCAGCTGGAATATTCCACAAAGCATTACTAAGACCAGGAGCCAACAATGAAATAATTCTATCAGCTGGTGCACTTGGAAGCCCACAATTGCTGATGTTGAGTGGGATAGGGCCTGCTGCAGAGCTATCTCTTCATGGCATTGATTTGGTGTTAGATCAGCCCCAAGTGGGTCAAGGAATGGCTGATAATCCCATGAATATCCTTTTTGTTCCTTCTCCTGTTGGTGTTGAAACCTCCCTTATTCAAGCTGTTGGCATTACTGAGTTTGATAGTTTCATTGAAGCTGCTAGTGGGTCCAACAATATTCGTGCTTTTATGCAGAACCTTCCTTCTGCTGTTGAGATGCTCACTTCCCAGGTTAGAAACTCAATATGAAAATGTCCATACATCATCCTTAGTGTAAACAGTTAGAGTATGTAACATGTCTTAATGGCTTAACCATCAACTTAAGCTTTTGGTTGAGTTCGTTCCTTGTCATGGAGTCACAAACCAGCATGACAAGATGTCTCGGCCTCACGGGTTAAAATCTCAATCGTCCTTCATTTAAAGTGAAATATTCAGCGCCAAGTATGAGGAAGGTCTATGTTGCATCCACACTTCTAACCCAAAGGGCTCTCGTGTACCGACAATTGTGAAAGGACCTATATGCTGAATCTAACAGAAAAAGATAATCCAGGCTTCCTGCATAGTCTAGCTGTTGTACCAATAGTTGTGAAAGTACCTATATTGCAGTCATGATAACCTCAAAATTCTTTACAATGCGGCCATGATATGGTGATGAATCGATATGATGTAACCTTTTGTGTGCATCGCGTGTTTTCTCGATTAGACGGTGGCATTGACAATAAGTCTAGCTAAAACTTAACATGGTATTTGAGCCGATGCTTCGATCAAAATTTAAAGTGGTAGGTCCGAAAAGAATAACGTACCTACCCTAATTGACTACTCCCACATGTGAACTTAACCGAGGTTCGCATATAAAGAAGGGTGTTGGAATGGTTTATCCCACATCGATAAATTAAAATGGAGTGCACATTTTTTTAACTCATTGGAGTTATTCCTCCCATTAACATATGGTTTTAAAATGGTATGTCCTTGGCTAATAAAGTGTGTGCTCTCGTGTTTCTCCAATTATATGCTGACATTCACAATAAGTCCAACGAAAACTTAGCACTTTGTGGTAGTGCACAGTTGTCTCATCATGTTACTGAACAGATAGATGTAATACTGATTACTCACAGTTCTATGGTTAAATTTGTGCAGGCAAGCCAATCATCAGATGGGCCCAAAGTGATAACAACACAAGGAGACTTAGAGAGAGCAATTGAATACATGCATTCCCTATTGAATGGAACTGTCCATGGCGGTGTTCTCCTAGAAAAGGTAGCTGGCCCTAAATCATCAGGATATCTACATCTAGCAACCCTAGATCCAAATGACAATCCTTCAGTACGATTCAACTATTTCCAAGATCCAGAGGATCTAGAAAAGTGTGTTATGGGAATGAAGACCATATTACAAGTCATAGAATCAGAACCATTCCAACAGTTTAGGGTACCAGGCATGTCAGTACAATCCCTAATCAACATTGTGGTTAACTTCCCTCTTAATTTAAGACCAAGACATTTTGATACTGCCCTTTCCTTGGAACAGTTCTGCATTGATACAGTTTTGACCATATGGCATTATCATGGAGGTTGTCAAGTTAATAAAGTTGTTGATCGTGATTATAAGGTTCTTGGCACACTCAGTTTAAGGGTTATTGATGGATCGACGTTCTATGACTCGCCAGGGACGAATCCTCAAGCGACTGTGATGATGCTTGGGAGGTATATATATTGATGAATCTGACTCTGATTCTAACTCTACACATATAAATTTTGAGTTTGTTCATATTATAGTGATTATAATTCTTATGCTTATTTCGTACCTGACTTGTGCGGAGTTGATGACTCGGACTCTGATTCTGATTCTACATATACAGTTTTTGAGTTTTTCATGTTATAGTGTTATAATTCTTATGCTTATTTTGTACCTGGCTTGTGCCAGATACTGGGCAGATGACTCTGATTCTGACTTTGACTCTACAATGCAGATATATGGGACAACGGATTTTAACAGAAAGGCGATAAGTATTGATCTCAAAAGCAAAGAAACGAAAAGAAAACATGATTCTTTGTTTAAGGAACCAGATGAATACATGATTTTTTGTTTTACAAGGGCCCTAAATTTGATTGTTTAGAATGTGGTGTGTGCAGCACATTCTCCATGTGATTTGGGTATAAAATAATTCCTATTTGAAGAACATATAATTTGTATTTTGTAATATTAGATCACAGGATTTCCTACATGTATATTTAGTTCAAATGTTTGGCTATATTTGATATAATTGTAGTCTCTGGCAATCAATTCATAAAATTGCTTATATATGACATTATTTGTGATACTTTTATTCTATTTTTATTGTATGAGATTCAAGTTTTAGTTAGATAACTGAATGTTGATCATTTAAGGCAAAATCATTGGGGTGAACAACAATAAATTGCCCCGACGAGGTTAAGTGGCTTTTGTTTCGGCAGAATTTGGAGAGTTGGATGTAGATACTCACCCTTGAAACAACAAAAGAATTGTTTTTGATTGGTCATTGGTTGCAAATGTCATCTGCAATTTTTAATTGAGCTGCTAGCCTTAAATTAACCGGTGAAAAAACTTTAGCGTAATCTTGATGTAAGGGAAGGTGTTTGGATCCTCAAATGGCATGAGGAGGTGTACAAGATAGTAAGAAACAGAGTATAGGCAAGAGCAATCAAAAAGATTGAAACTTTGATACACAAAGCACACACACAATCATAAACGGTATCTTGAACACCTCCCCTCAAATAGGATTATATTCCTACACAAGCTCATTATAAACCTAATTACCAACTTGAACCGATACTTAAAGTTTTAAAATTTATTCTTAGCTTAACTTGTGATTAGAATTTTAAAATAAATCATAATTTATAATTAATTAAAAATAAAAAGTATTGTGTATTTGGTTTTAAATGACAAACTTATAGATTATACATTTTTTTAGGGAAAAGAGGGGTAAGGTAATAGTCTATCTCCGAAGTATTTTTATCCTTACTCAAGCTATCGTTGTTACAAATTTAATATTCCTTTTATTTTTCTTTAAAAATTAAATAAAGTTTAGTAGACATGAAAATTGAGTAGGAAAATAAGACAAAAACAAGTTGATAACAAAAATAAGTGGTTAAGATGAAGAAAAAGAGTATATATTTGTGGATGAGATTAAAAGAAAAAAGTACGTTTATTGTCAAAAAAAAATGTTGCAAAATTAATAAGACAAATTAAAATAAAAAAGATGCAAACTAACACTAGGAACATAGGGACTATAAATTAGGTTAGTTAGGGCATGTTCTCTATACTTACATTAAACTTTTGAATTGATGGAGTTGAACATAATTGAATTGAATATAAACTAAAAGAATAATGAAATGAGAGAGTAAAAATTAATAAGCTGAATTAAACTCAACAGAATTTAAAAAAATAATTTAGAGGAAAAATTAACTTAGAACATACCCTTAATTATGCATAATAAATAAATATATGCTTAACTTAATTAATGAACATAAAATTATCATATCAAACAAAAATGAACATAATCGATAACTACAAATCCTGACTTTTAAACGAAGACTAATTCAATGGTGAACTTTTAGTGATAGTGTTGGCCACTATCACCCTATAATACTCCATTTTAGTGTCATGCTCTTGTCGATTTCCCTATGGCCCGGTCCATCACATCAAGTTTGCTTATTAAAGTTCCTTAATTCTAATTTTAGACGGTTTTATGATTTTTTTAAATTAGGAAACCATTTTACGATGAGATAACTTCAAAACAAAAAACCTATAAATTAAAAGTTTTTGTATAAGGTAATTACACAGTGAGACCATCTTATACAAGAATTTGCGATTAATTAAACATACACTTTCATATTTTAAATACTTTCTTTTAATTATTTAATATATAACACGTCATTTAAAATATTTAAATTAAATACTAAATTATTCATTTTTCTATATTTAGGTGTGTCGTATAGATATGGTTTCATATAAAAGTCATTTATTTGAGTTTATCACTACAATCACCTTACTTCTAATTATTATAAAGCACACAAGTAGTTAGTGTAGAATTTTATGTGCTATTATTAGATACTAATTTCAACTTTAAATTTCTTGGTACATTCCAATTGAGGAAAAAAAGCGTATTATGAAAACATTTTATATGGAGTAAATACAAATATGAAAAATGTCTTTTAAGTAATACACAAAAGTGAAGTATTACGGTACCGTAATTTCTACGTTTTGAAATAGTGACTACTCGCTATATAAGATGTAGTCTAAATATTCATCTTTCAAGCATATTTATGATCTGACTAATGTGTAAATAGAAATATAATCAAGTGAGATTTTATTTAAACCGTCTAATCACATATTTTTATAACATCAAATTTTTATAATTTTTAGTTAAGTATAATTTAAGATATAAATAATAAACATCACGCAATAAATAATCAAACTTACGCATTAAATTACACAAACAATAACAAATATAATAAAACGTAGAAAGTATAACTATTTTGACTTCATCAAAAATATTTTTAAGTAATAATGCACCATTAATATGATGGTCAGGTGGAAATATAAAATTTCAAATCTTAATCAATAACTACAAATCCTGACTTTTAAACAAAGACTAATTCAATGGTGAACTTCTTAATCAATAACTACAAATCTCAATCAATAAATTTTAATTATAAAATTATAAATGAAAATTTTGAAAATGACAGAATTTGAAAAGTCATTCTTAAATTCTCAATGTTAACTTCTTTAAAAACAATAGTGAACTTAATTTAATTAAATTCAAATTTGATTTTTTTTAAACCTATCAAACTCTAAATTTAAGCAAATTTTAGTTTTTCAAATAAAAATTTTCAAACATGGTAAAAATTATGCATCTAACAATTATCATAATTCCACATGTTAAAGCAACAAATATTTTTAAAAACATTGCAATTACACTTGACATCAAAGTCATATTTTTTATTAATTATTATTGATTATGTTTAGTTGGGATTATATTATTTGTGAGGTAACTTGTACAACCCTTGGAGTATATTCTTTGCTTCCAAAGTTCCAATAAACCTACTTTAGCTACGAAGTATATTTCATCCACAATCTTAAGATGAGGTTATCCTAAAAACTAAATTATTAGTATACTTAAATGAATTATTCTTTTCCTTTACCTAGAAAAATAGAAATCATTATTCATCATGGTAGACATGTTAAAAGTTTATTACATAAAAATTTTATTTTTAACCATTAAATTTTTTTGATTCAGGATAGGTCACCATTAGGGATGGTCATGGGTCCAGGACCCTGTTGGACCCGCCCCTTTTTTAAGGGTCTGGGTCTTAATTTTTTAGACCCATCGGATCCAGGTCCGGGTCTGGATCCAAAAAAAATTTGACGGGTCCGGGTCCGGGTCCTAAGGTGAAGACCCGGACCCGGACCCTAAACTTTAAATTTTATATTTTATATTTTCTGAATTCTGATTTTTCTTTTGCATAAATGAAAACCTTATTTGCGACTTTTCCTAAACTCCAGTAGGCACTAACCCTAATTTTTCTTTCTCCTCTAACATCTCTGCACTGCGCCTCCATCGCCATTCGACCTCCATCGCCATTCGCCATCACCAATCGTCTTCTCCACTTCAGTCGAGACTCCAGGTATATTATTATTCGTTGGTTTGTCAAACTCCTCCGGACCTTCCTCAGACACTCACTTATCCATCCTCATTATCAGTCTCCACGAAACTTCTCATTGACGGCTCACCTACTCGTATTTCATCTACTCTCCTCCGCCTTCTCTTCCGGCTTCCCCCTCTACATCTTCTTCTACTTCTACGGACCAGAGAAATTCATCTCTAGGTTTAGTCAACGAGTTCAATTTTCGATTTTTGTTCGATTATGTTGAATGTAAAGTCACAATCACTGTGTTTTTGTCTTCATCTCTCGCACCTATTTACAGTCATGCAATCTGGTAAACTATCTTAAACCCTAATTTTTCTTCTCTTTTCTGTTTTCGCTCAATTTTCCTTATATTTCTCATTGAATTTCAGTATTTTTGGTGAGAATAAAATTGAATTCATGGAATTTGTGAGAATTGTATGATTTTAACTCTGTTATTGTTGTTGTTTGGAAAATGATTGAACACAGTTATTGATTTATGTAAATTTGAGAACTGTATCAGTGTCCGATTACTTAGAGCTATAATCTGCTGATTTGAAATTTTTTTAAACACATATAGTTTTCAATATCATACTGGAGTATTGCTGATTTGCTGTATTGATTTGATTTCTGTTCTGTTTTCAATGAGGAATGAGGAAGGTTCAATTTTGACAAATCAAAGAGGTTTTGTATAAGACCCATTAAGAACCCTAGACCCTGTCAGATCCGTAGGGTCCGGGTCTGGGTCTGAAAATTTTGGACCCTTAGGGTCCGGATCTGGGTCTGGATCCAAAAAAAATAAAAGGGTCCGGGTCCGGGTCTGGCCAGACCCGCTCCAGACCCGCCCCATGACCATCCCTAGTCACCATTCTTATAGTTAAGGAAAAAAGGATTTTTTTTTACTTTTTATTATAGGGTAGGCTGAGGAAGGAGGTGGACTAAGTGAGAATCGAATCCAAACCTTTCTAAAAAAAACATTTCATCTTGTAGGTAGTAAAAATTAAACTCTTATCACAAAAGTGAAGGAAAAATTCTACAACCACTAAGTTCACTCATGATTTTCAAATTTTCAACTGATCAATTGAAAGATTCAAGTTAAAATATTTTGGTACATATATATAACTCTAACACAAATATACTTATACAAAGGGTTGGATAACAATCAGATTAGGTTCACATAAAAATAGAATGGATTCGAAAGGGCTTAAACAAAACAATAAAATGTGCACAAATGGGTTGGACCTCTTGATTCGCACTAATATAGCCCGAACCATTTATAATTTTGTTGTTTAAAATATTTTATTGGTACATATATATAGAGTTTGTTTTAGCCCATTTTATTTATGTACGTAAAGAATTCGTTTGAAGTCTAACCTATTTTAAAACTTGACAAATTAAATGCCGACATATTTAAAAGACAATCCTCTTGGCCAGGCTAATCATGGGTAAAAGTTTCAATTGGTCAAGAATCTCTTTAGCAATCTTTGCAACCTTATGGTTAGTCTAATCATGATTGATAAGCTCAAGATGAAGGGTCATGATTCAATGATCACAATCACAATATAAAAGAGCAATTAGCAAATAAGAAAGCGAGTATGCGACTAGTCAAATGTATGACAAATTGGCAATGCGCAGGTGTAAACAGAATGACAAAAAGGAAGCCACTTTAATCTTTAGTAGGAGTAATTAGTATTGGCTGTCTAAAGTTATCCAACAATGGCTATGGCCCACATGGCATTATAAGCGCGTTTGTCCAAAATATGGATTTTAACCTTTTTAATTCTTCCAAATTAAGCAAACGCTTCGACAATGGAAGTATTTAAAATAAATTCCCCTTTTTTATATTTATCGGATTTTGTAATTAAATTTAAATTCATCCGACTTTAAATAAAATCTAAAATTATGTAAAAATTAGTGGATACAAGACTCGATTTTAAACCGATTTAAAATATCTGACCCAAAATCAATCCAATGACCCGAATGAACATCACACCATTTCAAAATAATCATCTTGATATTTTAGGTCAAGAAAATACGTCTGCATAAAATTTGATTTAAATTGAAAAAAGAATATTTGCCATTTTTAGAAACACATTTTGATTTTTAAAGATTTTAAATATATAATTATGGTTTGATATGGTTTTAATAAATTTAAGAGTGAACCAAATTGAAAAGTGCATTTTGAAAACAAATTATTTTTAAATTATAAACAAATAAAAACGTGATAAGTGACTTTTTTTCAGAAGTGATAATATTTACAATCTTAAGAGTTTTATATAAAATCAACAAATTTTCTTTATTATCATTTGTTTTTGTTTATTAAGAGTATTTAATATGAAAATTGGAAATAATTAATATATTATGGAATTATTTAAAGTTTTCAAAAAAATAAAATTAAATTAATAATTTATAATAGAGTATCTTATATTTTTAAAGCAAGTATAGTATTTAAATTACATAAAAATTACTAGATTTTTTCTATACTGCTCTAAAAATTATATATATCATTTTTTTAAAGAAGCAACTTGTTTAACATTGTAGTATTATAAGTCATTTAAACCTTCAAAATAAAATGTCATATAGAGTTCAAACGTTTATATAATAAATGAATGGTTGAAACTAAAATTCTTTTCAATGGAGGCTTATCAAAAGGAAGGAATATTATACTCTATCCAAACAAGAACAATCATTATTTGAAATTTTTTGGTACAAAAACTTTAGAATAGAGCAAGTATATACTTTACAATTCTACTCATATACCAGTATAAATAGATGTATAAATAATGAAAAGCAATAGTAAATCCCCAACATGAAAAGATCACAAAACCAACACACTCTCTAAACAACCAGAAAAAATGCAGTCACCTTCAACAAAAGAATCTTCACAATTATGTTTTCAAAATTGCTACCCAACACCATTTTTCGCTCTAAATGAATCTGAAAACCCCCCAATTTCAAAACCCAGAAATTCTAGAGCAGAAAATCGTCGTAATTTTACTTCACAAACAACATCTTCATTATTCCCAAACACAGAATTCAACAATTCCGATTCACTTCCTTCTTTACAGGAATCATTTGATCAGTTCATCACAACATACCCACATTACACAGAAACGTATCAGATTGATGAAATTCGAGCTAAAGAGTATTATAATCTTTCTTTATCTAATCATGTTTGTCTTGATTATATTGGTATTGGGTTGTTTTCATTTTCGCAGCTTCATAATCATTTTTCATTTAGTTACCCATCAACATCTTCATCTCCGCCGCCATTACCGCCTCATAGCTCGGATTTCCCGGTATTTCATTTGTGTTATAAGTCGGTTAATCTGAAGAATCAGTTAATTGAAGGTGGGGATGAATCGAAATTGGAATTTTCAATCAAAAACAGGATTAGGGATTTTTTGAATATTAGTGAAGATGATTATTCTGTTGTTTTGACTGCTAATAGAACATCAGCATTTAGATTAGTAGCAGAATCATACCCATTTGGGTCTTATAAGAAATTGTTGACTGTTTATGATCATGACAGTGAAGCAATTGAAGGAATGATTAGTAGTTCAGAGAAGAGAGGTGCACAATCAATGGCGGCTGAGTTTACTTGGCCAAGATTAAAGATTAATTCATCAAAATTAAGGAGTATGATTACAAATAAGAGTTTAATTAGTAAGAAAAAAGGGCTTTTTGTGTTTCAGCTTCAATCAAGAGCTACAGGAGCTAGATACTCTTATCAATGGATGAAAGTAGCACAAGAAAATGGCTGGCATGTTCTTCTTGATGCTTGTGCTGTGGGACCCAAGGACTTAGACAGTCTGGGATTGTCTTTATTTCAACCAGATTTTCTTATTTGTTCATTCTACAAAGTTTTTGGGGAAAACCCATCTGGATTTGGGTGTTTATTTGTGAAAAAATCAGCAATTTCCCTATTGGATTCTTCAACTTCTGCAGGAATTGTTAGTCTTGTCTCAGCAAGACAGTTATTTTACCTACCAGATGAATCTTCTGGAACAGAAAATGAGATTGATCAAGACCTTGATTTGGGTTCTTCATCATCCAATTCAGGGCCAATACATGTTCAATCATCAAGAATGGAGAAAGGGGAATCCTCTACATCATTAGTAAGGTTAAATGGGGATAAATTGTCAGAAATTGAGGTCATAGATGAAACAAATGAAATGTTTATTGGTCATAGAAGCACAAGAATGAGTAGAAAAAGAAATTCCCCAATAGAATGTAGATGTTTGGATCATGTTGATTCTTTAGGACTTTCACTAGTGAATAGCAGAACAAGATACCTTGTAAACTGGCTCATAAATGGCCTTAAAAAGCTGCAACACCCGAATTCGGATCGAGCAGTTCCATTGGTGAAAATCTATGGGCCAAAGATAAAGTTTGATAGAGGTCCAGCCTTAGCTTTTAATGTGTTTGATTGGAAAGGAGAAAAGGTTGAGCCAATTTTGATACAGAAACTTGCTGATAGAAAGAGTATATCTTTGAGCTATGGATTTCTGCATCATATATGGTTTTCTGAGAAGTATGAACAGGAAAAGGGTAAGGTGCTTGAGAAGAGAAGATTGGAAGAAAGGGGTTGTAATTTGGGGAACAAAAGGAAAGAAAAGGAACATCTGGGTATAAGGGTAGTTACAGCTGCATTTGGGTTTATTGCTAATTTTGCTGATGTTTATAAGCTTTGGACTTTCATTGCTCAATTCTTGGATGCTGATTTTGTTGAGAAGGAGAGATGGAGATACACTGCCCTTAATCAAAAAACTATTGAATTCTGAAAAAAAAAAAAAATTGAGAAAATTAGGAAACCATTTCGGTGTGATCTTATAGGTAAAGTTGCTGATCTTCTCGATTCTATTTAAGTGGAAGCATTGTTGGAATTATGTCTCACTATTGAGAAAAATAGGAAACAATTTCGGGGTAATCACGAAGGTAAAATTACATATATTCGATCTTCGCATAATCTACTTAAGTGGAAGGATTGATGGGAATTATATACTACGAGGTCATAGTATGTTGTGGAATCAAATGGTAGATTTTGTAAGTAAAGCCTATTTAAATTTTTATGTGTTTTTTGTAGGTGGTAAAATATGATGGTAATTATATGAGTATAGTTTTGGGTAATTTTGTTACAAAAATCCAAGAACAATTACTATGGCAATTAACCTATGATTTTCTATTTGTCATTTCTTTACAAAATTTATTCAAAATTTGTATGAACAATGAAACCTACAGAGAAAATGGCATATTTAAAATATAATCACACTATCATTAATAATACTATTGAAGTTTAATACATTATCATAGTCTTAGGGCATATTTTCATAAAATTACTGGAACTTGATGTATAAATGTCATTTTATTACCACTTATCATATAAGTTATTGACGTACGTAAAATACATTTTACTTTTATTTTGTCTCTCGTTATGAGCTTGTACACATACTTCTAAAGCTACATCACTTGATGCATCATTCCAAGAGTGTCCTAAAGTCTCTCCACCAAATTTTAGTACATAATTATCTCCGAAGATTTTGTTTGAGCATGTATATTCCAAATGTAAATGCGTCTTAAAGCAAAACAGGAAAAACACAAAAAATTTCTATAAAATTTTGCATTATTTTGAATTACGATGTGAAATCTAGAGAGTAATATGCCTTAGAAGAAGACAGGTGGTATCAGTTGAATAGGTTGAAGTCTAATACCAGTAAACCAGTAAAGCAGTGGTCCAAACAAGAAAGCTCCCTTCATATTATGATTAAGACAACATCTAATCAGACACAATCATATACACATGCAAAGCAAACTCCTATGTCTTTCAGCATTGCGTGCATGAAGATGTCGATTGTAATATGCAAGGTAAGGAGTTGTTTGTACAAAGTCTAAAAGGCATATATTTGACGTCTTAAATATTGTCTAAGCGAAAATGGTCTTTTTAACACGTGGACCAAGGTGTTAGATCTTAGAAATTAGTAATGATGATTAAAATTTAGAATTTTGCTAAAACAAAAGAACATGTGAAGGTTTATATTTATGCTCGTATATATTTAAAAATTTTTTATATAAATTTTATTTTTATCAATTACTAATTGAAGGAGTAATAATAGGTGTTAACGAAAATTTATAATGAAATACACATGTTTGAGGATCGAGTTATATTTTCTTCGGGGTGACATTCTACTTTACATAAATAACTTCAATGTTTACTATTTACCACTAGTTCTGACTTTTTACCTGATAATATGTGATTATATATCGTGTCATCATGAAACGGGTTTATATAATTAGTCTATTTTTTAATTGATCACTTTAAGATTACAAATGATCAATAAGGTTTTAAGTGGTCATTATAGGACTATAAAAAGTGATCACTTTAAGGTTAGACATGATTACTTTAAGACAGTAAATGCTGTTAGGTCAGTGTAATAGAGATAATCTCATCGTGAAATCGTCTTATTTGAAAATCTGTGAATAGACGACTAGCTAGTGACATTGGGAATGAAATGGTGTTAGTAGAATAATAATAGTATAAAAGGGCAATAAACCGTATCACTGGGCCGATTTTAGTTGGTGAATTGGATTACGCACAGCCCAATATAGTCCGGGTTACGTCCATAATTCCTCAAGTATTTTCAAAACATACATGGGCCATGTAGTTGGTTGTTCAAAGCACTATTACATTTCTGGCCCGTTTGGTAGGTGGTAATAAACGGTAGTAATGAGAATGAAAAACTAGTGTAATTTTGGTTGAAAAATCTCTTGATTACCTTAATGGCCATACTCGTCCAACTTCAATTATCTCATTTTCTTCATAAAATTCATTCCAATGCATTACCATTGAGAGGTGGTATTAGGTGGTAATGGAAATTTGTAAACAAAAAAACTTTTTTGTGATCAAAGTTTCATTACCATGGGAATGATATGGAACTTTTGATGAAATTTTACACTATAAATCATTCCCATTACCACCATTTACTACTACTAACCAAACGGGCCGTTCATTTACATATCATATCACAAATAGTCATATGAGATGGTTTTACCATATGCACGCTTAATACATGGGTTAAATAGTTAATTTCACACATATTATGAGAATATAGACTCCTTATTTGAGGTTCTCTCACCGAGAAATGATCTCTGACAAGAGTAGCTCTTTACTTATAGCAGTCACACATTAGACCTCTCCACTCATAGTTAAACTGTTCATCTCATGATTTTTTGACCTATAGATGGTAAAAAATAACATCATAAAATGAAAAGTTTATCGGTATTTTCAACGAAAATAGAAGATGGTTTTAAAACTTAAGGTATAGATACTAGAAGACAGACTTATGTCTTTAATTTCTTAAGTTGTTTTAAAATGATGAATATAGTGTTGAAGTTTAGACTCTTTATTTTATTTGATGTGAGAGAGTATATAAGATATTTTTTTATTTTTGAGGCTAAATTCACCTGTTTAAACTATTAGTTGAATTAATTACTTAACATATTAAAATAAGCATTAAGCATATGTTACGGATTTTTACTCTATTCAACTGGAATTATAAGTGTTGAATATGAAAAAAACTTATATTACATGCACACTTTAAATTCAAATTACCGTAGGAGGGGCGACATAAACATATAACATGAAGTATATATTAGAGTCAAAATTATCGTTTTAAATTGATAATTGTAGCTTAAGAATTTATCATATATGCCCTGTCAGTAACACAACCAAACCAAGTTCAAGTGAAAGTCATGTAACATGACGTTATAGTGAGGAAAGCAGCATTAGAAAAGTGAGTTCCAACTTTAAAATTAAATTACTTTGTATACTCTCCATACCTACCATATTATCTAAATAAAAGTCTTATAATACCAAAGTCCAAAAATAATAATCCCTCATTTTCTTTATGATTGTTATTAATAATGATAATAAATATTAGAGGTGTTTATTTGGTTTATCTGCTATATTTTTGGGTCGATATAAAATCGAATTTTGTATTCTTAATATGTTGGTTTTTACATAATTGATAATATATTTGATGTCGGGTCATATCAAATTTAGTTACAAGGTCGAGTAAATAATAGATCATCAGATTAAATTATTAACGAAATTGTTAACGTCAGTAGCAATCCCAGAAAGACTCGGTATAAAAGGAAAAGCAACTCAAGGTAGGGGCAGACTTCTCAAAAGAAAATCTGGTTTATGAAATGATCTGACATCATTAAGGGACCAGTAAGATTTGAGCTATAAATTTAATGGCATGCTTCACTAAATTCCTATTAGATTGGACAAACTAGAATAACAAGGGCCAACCTTCACATATCTACTGAGTACTGATATAAGATTTAGTCAGCTAATCAGCATATATGCCAGCTGAGATTTCTAGTCATGCATTTTTTTTTTTTTAATCTCTAAATAGTGCAGTCCTTTTCTTTCATTGGTCCAAAAAGTGTGTAATCCTTGATGAGATTGCCTGTGGGCCGAGCTGAGATTTGTGGGTCTGGTTAATAGGTGAGGAACCTCAATGGGCCCACTGAGCAACCGGGCTGGTCGGAGTGGACTACATTAAGTGACCAACCTTGTAAAAGGAGTGGTCTGAGCAAAGGGTGGTTTAGGTGAGCTCATGCTAACTTGGCGTCTAGCCGACACTAGAGTCGTGCATAATGAGTAATGACAAACTATAAAAAAAACTTTTGATAGAAATAATCACTTAGCTTGATCGTAGACTTATTGTTCAAAAACTTTATTCACAATCAAATATAGTCATGGTCATCAATTTAATGTCCTCACAAACAGTGGCAGATCCAGGTTTTGAAGTTTCAAGGGGTACTAACTAATAGACGAAATTTCAACGGAGTTTTATTTGTAAAATTAACAACTATTTTTTACCCATACTTGCTAAATTTTAAATACGACATATTATAAAAGGAAATGAAACAAAATAAATCAACTGACCTAATTAAAAAAATGAGATAAAATAAATAAATAAGACAAAATTACTAAAATAAAGGAGTATTTATCATCAAAAGACTTCAGTATTAATTTTACACTTTTACGCTTGCCAATAGAAAATCTACTTTGAAAAGTTTTTAAAAAACGCCTACAGATATGTGACCCTATGGACTCAAACGTAGCTCTGCCGCTGCTCACAAAGTCATTAGCCTAGTGTCACAAACAAACATATGTTAATTGATAGGAAACTTAAAATGGAGTCAAACCATCATAAAGAAAACTAGTGAATCAAAAGTTCCTCATCAAATAAAACTCTATATGAATGACTAATGATTATATTTAATTATTTCAGATGAATTTTAAAAGAAAATATGCTGAAAAATGCAAATTTCTGAGAATCATAATCATAAAAATCATAGTCATTAGGAGAAATATTAGTACTAGACCAACCCAATTTCCTCACAATGCCAGCTGATGGTGAAACCCACTCACTCAATTCTCAACAATAACCTATGGACCTCCCACCTAGAGCTACTCATAAGGGTCATGGGTTGGGTTTCAACATAAAGCTAATAAGACATGTGCATTGGGCCTAAGCCCCTTTTAATATATTCATTTTAAATGGGCTGGACCTTAAATTG
>NC_080048.1:1917329-1999829 GCF_026212465.1 Amaranthus tricolor | reverse complement strand
GGGGCCCAAGGACTTGTACCAATTTGGCCTGCTAATATCTTATTGTTACCCAATGCTGGTGGTGGGGCCCAACAGACTCAGTTTTGGGCCACCCCTCTTTTTGGGTTGGCTGCTAGGCCCATATCTAGCTTTGTGTCCGAAGTGGTTAGTGGTGGTAGTAGTGGTGTTGGTGGGGTCAGTGTGGGCCCTTGTTCATCACATTCCGGGACTAGCAATGGAAATGCTAATACTACAACAAATACACAATTACTAAGGAATTTTTCAATGGAAGTAAATGATAAAAGGGAATTACAATTGATGAGTGGTAGTAGTAGACAAATTAATAATGAAAGTAATCATAATCAACAAGGAATGTCTAAAGAACAAGTACAAGCAAGAGGGAGTAGTACAACAAAAACAAAATCTTCACTTTCTTGATCATAATGGATGGATGGATGGATGATAGATGATGGATGATGGATGATGAATGATGATCATGTTATGTTATGTCATGTCATGGCATATAAGATGTAAGTATTGGTGGGATTTTTTGGGTTATTTTAGAGGAGTCAATTTCATAAAATTAAGTGTTTGATATTGTTAACTCCATTACATTATGTTGGATGATTCTATTGGTGGTGGGTTTGTTTAGCCACTTTAGGCTTTTAATTAGTCATTAGTAGCTAATATGATGCTTAGTAATTTGCTTTTTGCTTTCTAATGGTCTTTCTAATGTGATTATGCTAAACTTTTAGCTAGGTTTTAGCCGTATAAACAATCTAAGTTCAGAGGATTGTTCTACCTTATTTATTTCATAGAAATTACTATATCAAAGTTTAAAGCTCTTGTTTCAATTGCAGAACGCTAGGATCTTAATGAAATGGAATTAAAGTTTCTGTAAATTTAACATGCTTTCGTACTATCTAGTTACCGTCATGTTACCATTTAGTGTTTGCAAATCGAAATTGTTTCTCATGCCAATAGTACGTCAAAGTGAAATCAAAATCAAAGTCTATCTAAATTATGACCCGGATCATTTAATCAAAAATCTATTTATATGAAATTGTAGAACTTATTAGATATAACATAAAAGATCGATAGTTTAATTTGTTTTATAGAAATGTGAGTAGACTCATTCACTCATCTTGTAATCACATCCATGATCCCTAATGCTAATGGTATTTGGAAGTTGTGATTGTAAAGACTTATTCATCCTCCTCCATCACTTGAATTGAGCTCCTTTTGCGTAAGTTGAGATCATACTTCTTTGACTACTTTTGTCTTGCATACATTACATCATCACGCAACTTCTTGAATCTCTATTTTTCAAAATAATATTTTATTTCAAGGTCAAATTATTCCAATTTTAACAATACATAGTAATTTTAATCCTAAGAGTACCTTAATGGTTTATTTAGCATCATACAAACTAGTGCACATGTGCAATCGGTAATTGGTTAATGTTATTGTATTATATATATTCTATATATATCCTTTAAAATTTGTTAGTACATCACAAATATAGATTATATATGCCTAAATGATTTACTATTACATAAACGCTAACAAAAATGTAAAATCAAAAAAGATTTTCAAGATATTTACTTACTCTTAGAGCTAAAATTAATCTAAATTGTAACATTATATCTGAAATCTACTAAATAATTGAATGTACACCTCTATACGACCTCTTTGAACACCTCTTGGTGTGCACAAATGGTAGGATCAAACCCACCAATAAGAACGAAGAGCTTATAATCATCGCAAACATTCTTTAAATTTGTATAATATCATAATTACTTTTCTACCCTTATGCAAAGAAGAAAGTTAACACACAAATATGATGAAAATGAGTGATTTTGGTGGGATCCATCACTAAGTGTGTGGTCCTTTTGGGGAAAGCAAAAAGTTCGCACGTGAGCCCTGAGTATTGCACGTGTAAGGTGCTCTCTTCTTTGGAGATTGTGCTTGGTAAAATTATGGGTCCTACTTTATGGTGGGTCAACAAATTAAGGTGGTGGCCCGTGGACCAAAAGCAGAGTGGTTTTAATTGTGGGGTCCATCCTATTTGTGGGGGACGCCTTGCAATTTGTGGTTCTTATTTTTTTTTTCTTGGAGTGTGGGGCCTCATTTCTTTCTTCTAGGCGGGTCCAGTGGTGGTCCCTACATCTCCCTTTATGTGGTGAGGGTCTACCTCTGTATGTTGACACGTGGCTTTCTCCCTGCTGTTAGATGAAACTAACCATTTTATTTTGTGAACATGGATTAAAGCATTCTTAATTCTCTATCTGTCCAGTTTGCCGCAATTATAAATTTTGTGAAAATTAAGAAAAAGAGAAAAGTATGGGAAAATATGTGATTAATGGGAGGAGAGTAGGCCAAATGGTTAGTGAGAAAAACAATAATTGTATGGATGAAAATTTTTTTTGTAAGAAAATGTGGATTAAGATCAAAATAAATTTAAACATAAAATTTTGTTAAACACATAAAAATAAAAAATGTAATAAAAGCCCTAGTACATACTGAGTATATATTTTTGCTTAATGCTTTTGGAATGCAAACAAAGAGTCTATAATGCTCCTCTAATCTTAATGAATATGTAAATCATAAAAAAAGTTATGCCATATTTAATGTCTGATATATAAATTATTGAGATTTGTCTTACTTATGATATATTTCAGGTCTTTTGTTTATATTTGTATGTATTTCTCAAGTTAAAAATCTCATAAATCACAATCTCGTTATTTCATTTCATAAATATAAGATACGCAATTATTTATTCTTTCTTAAAACGCTAGTCACAACTTATTTGAAGGGAATTTTTTGAATATCATAATGGATTGAGATATGACATTTATAGGAGTATTATTATACTATATATTGGGTAATTTTTTTTACTGAGTTACATTTAAGTCTAGTCAAAGTTTAAAGCGTGTCACTTTTAGATTTAATTATTTTTAAGTTGAAATTGTTTTTAATTTGATAATGGTTCATGTTGAGTCAACAAATAAGGTTTAAATTTTTTTCTCTTGTCATTAGAAAACTAACAAAAGAAAAAATATTCAAAACAATCTAATTTAAATTACATTTGGTTTTGAGCCACTTTGCAATCTTGATTCTCGTACTCGCTCATGTTGGGAAGTCAAGTCAAGTTAATGTTTAAGCTTCATACTCGCTCGCTAAGTCTTCATGCTTTATTATCTACTTGTCAGCATGTTCCAAATTAGTTGTAATATGTAAAAATAACACTATTTATTAATCATTCTTAATTTGTGATTAATTTTTAATTTATTGGTTAAAATATAATTAAGTGAGATCTTTTTTGATTTGTTTCATTGGAAAGATTATTAATATCAAATTTTTATAATTTTTTATTATACATTAATATCAAATTTTTATAATTTTTTATTATATATAATTAGAGATATTAAAGATTAAATTAGTGCATTGGACTGCGTGAAAAAACAAACGTTGCAAGTAATACTTCCATTATATTTGTATTTGGATTGGGTCAGTAGCTCTAATTAGGGATGTTTAAGATTAAATCAGTGTATTGGATTGTGTACAAAATCTAAACACTAATTCTTTATTGAGACCGTGTCACCATGAGATGGCCTCAATTAGGTCAGCCTAAACTTAAAAAAAATGTTGCTTTTTACAATTCAAATTTCATTGTTTTTTTTTTATGTTTCTTCTTAATGGACTGCTTATATGGGCTCGTCTTACGATGAGACGGTCTCATACAAGACTTGTTGAAATCTAAATGGGACAACTGATGTGAATTGGAGGGAGTAATAATTTCTCACAAACTTTTATAAAAGACAGTGTCTTTGAAAGACCATTTCTAATTGAGTGAGCCTATTATCATTCTTTGTTTAATTAAGCTTTAGTAGACTGTGCCTGACAAACGAGGAAAATTTGAAAAAAATAAGACAATTGAACAACTTTTTTCCCAAAATAAGCTCCGTGAAAACTTAATTCCCAAAATAAGCGTTCGTACATCCAAACCTAGGTTTGGTAAAAGTCGCTATTAGTAACAGCGAAAGACAAAAAAAAAAAAAAAAAAAAAAAAAAACCCATAAGTCGCTGTTACTAACAGCGACTTAAGGAGTTGACTTAAGTCGCTGTTAGTAATAACGACTTATGGGTTTTATGTTTTTCCAGTTTCCTTTTTCTCATTTCAGTTCACGCATTCTGTTTTGGTTTTGCTAGCCTTACGAGTTCTTCTTCTTCATTCCACCATTAAAATCAACTTCAATTCTTCAACTAAACTCATCAAATTTCAAGTTTGTACCACTAATTAGTTCTGTCATCTTCCTACATTGCCCTAAGGTACGTGTTTTTTGTGTTTTTTCCATTTTCGAAAAATTAGGGTTTACAAACTTTTAATCAACTTTCACATAAATGTAGGTTCATAAACTTTCAATTTACTACTTCTTGTTGATCTACAGCTTATTGAGGTACGTTTTTATTACAAATTTTTTTATTTGGTGTTGATTTTAAAATGTATGTCATGTATAGTGGTCATTTACACTTAAACTCTACGAATATGTCGAATGTAGTTTTTATTTACCTTGATCTTCATAATTAAAAGTTTGTTCGTGAATTTGTTGTTGAATTTAAAATGTATAGTGGTCATATATTTATGAACATGATGGTGATGTTGATTTTGAATGTGTTGTTGTAGAAATGGATTCATTTCGTGTGACTGTTGTATGCTTTTGGAATGGTTCAATTCGACCAACTAGTAACAATGTTAAGTATGTTGGGGGTAGACGTAAACTGTTTGCATTCAACTCATACATGGATTTGAATGAATTTAAACATTTTATATGCTCTAAGATTGGCATTGACAATACAAGATTGTCATTTTATATGTTTAATTCGATCGAGGCTGTAGGCGCACCTACTTCTGCGGATTACATGCCGTGGTTCCTCTCCATCACTCGTCGATGGATGACACCACGAGGTATCATGGCGGCAGCCCAGTACGCTCCCGCAACACCGACGATGACACACTTTGTAAGTATTTTTCAACGTTGATTATTATCCATAGAACTTACACGTTATACATTTCATTAATACTTACCTCTTACTGCAGGCACATGGCATTGCATTTGTCATCAGCTCCTCCCAAGAGGAGCCTGTACGGGAGATTTCTCAAGGCATACTCCTAGGGATGCAGTTTCAACACTTCATTCCGGAAGTTACTGCGCCCGACACCACTATGTACGAGTACGGTTCATCTCCTCATCATGCTGACGTTCATCTTGAGGAGGTTGACTTAAAGTGCCCGGACTACGGTGCCTGGTCCTCACAAGGTGCCACATCATCACATTATCAATCACCTCCCCTACCCGAGCGTCATGCGACGGCCTCTTACAATCGTAAGAGGCGTCGTAAACCGTCACAGTTAGACAGGGTACAGGAGGAGGATTAGCATTAGAATACTGTTTGTATATTTTGAACATTTGTACATACTCAATATTTGTAACATTTGGTCTTTTGTGTATAAATTGTAACATATATGTAGATGTATATATTTTTATCGTATTATCACACGTTTATTATGAATGCAATGATGTTAAGTACTCAGACTTTTCGGCGATGACTCATTCCGCCAAAAATGCAGTATGAATTTAATCAAAAACAAACAGACAATCATATTCAAATAGGGAAAACGCTATCGAAAATTCAACACAATTTCATTCATGTTCAACAAATCCATATCAAATTACATAGTTCATTCGTTAAGTTAAACTACCGTCGCTAACTAAGATTGCTTCTTAAACTTTCTCATAATCCTTTCAGTCTCTTCTTTCCTATGTGCCATATCATCTATTTGTGTCTTAAGATTAAATACCTCATCTTTAAGCTCTTATTTTTCCTTTTCAAGCCGTATTATTAAGTCTCTCTGCCATTTGGTACCCTCCGGAGCAATCCATCTAAAGTATGTGCACCCTAATCCTTCAACCAAATAAAAAGGGCAAGCAACAAAATCACGCCCTGGATCGAAGTCGCTCCAATCTGTATTAATCTCAACTTCATAACCACAATCACAAAGCTCTTCAATACAATGCTCCTTTGATATCTACAAAACACATATAATATAGTAACGTATTTAAACTTTCAAAAATAATATTAACATTTATAAATTGAGAGTAAGACTAACATAATACCTTATGTTACCTTTAAAAATTGATTCAATAGAACAAGATTGATGTAGATTGGATATAATGAAGTAGGGAAATGATGGAGTTATTTATAGAACATCATTACAACGGTTATTTTCACGTTCGTAACGGCTATTTTTCTAATTAACAGCGACTAGTTTAATTCGTACCCAAAAAAAAACAAAAAAAAAAAAATTAAGACAGATGAGTCAACCCCTTAAGTCGCTGTTACTAACAGTGACTTATACCAAACCAGTGGTTTGGATGTACGGACGCTTATTCTGGAAATTAAGTTTTCACGGAGCTTATTTTGGGAAAAAGGTTGTTCAATTGTCTTATTTTATTCAAATTTTCACAAACGGGAGATGCTGTAGACAGGCTAATTTTTTGACCCATATAATATCATGACTTAATTTTCAAGAATACCGGATTGGGTTCTCCAATTTCCCCACTCTTTAATAATTACTTGGGGCCTAGACTCCAGGAAATCACCAAGCTAGATGCTGGCTAAAAGTATAAAATGTAGTTTGTTCGAAGAAGAGGCCCAAAAGAAAATTTAGTCCAAAATAAAACTAGTGCTTGATCTGAAACTTGTATAATTATGGTAGAAATTGGAAGATTTTTGATTCATAAATTATTTAGTGCGTTAATTAATTTTCATTAACATAATATATTGAATCACATATAACATGTGTATATATTATATCTAAGTTAATGTATATAGAGAAATTTCACATGATAGCATCCAATTTTTATGAAATGTAAGTGGTAGTACTTTTTCAAGAAAATTCCACATGGTAGCATCCAATTTATGCACAAACTAATTGCCGTAGCATTTTCTGTTAAGTTCTTGTTAAATTCCGTTTAATTCATCATTTTTGTAAGTTTTTTCCACATGGTAGCATCCAGTTTTTGTCTAATTCACAATTTTAACGTTTAATTCACCAATTTAATGTTTAATTCACCGTTTAATTTATTAACGCCCATAAATGTTGTAATAATTTTGTTTTCATTCAAATTGTTGGCATTATAAAATTCAAAAGGTAAGTAGCCAAGCACTGTTACTAATACATTTACTTCAAGCAAAATTAGAGATAATTCTAATAATAATAAAATGATGCACAAGTGGATACAACAAAAGACTAAGGTTTTGTTAGGGGTTATGAACACTGGTTCCCCATCATCTCCATCAACACCAAATCCTACTTGCCATCTTCCTATTTGTTAACGGCGTTAATCATTAGCTTTTTGTAATATTGGTTTATATATTTTTTTTTCATAAATTGTAAAGAAAAAGATAAAAAATAGGTAACTTTTTTGTAGCAAATCTTTTTTAGCAGGAAAATACTTGCTTTTATTATTAAAATTATCTCTAATTTTGCTCGAAGTAAATATGTATTAGTGTTAGTGCTTGGCTACTTACCTTTTGAACTTTATAATGCCAACAATTTGAATGAAAACAAAATTATTACAACGTTTATGGGCGTTAATGAATTAAACGGTGAATTAAACATTAAATTGGTGAATTAAACGTTAAAATTGTGAATTAAACAAAAACTGGATGCTACCATGTGGAAAAAACTTACAAAATGATGAATTAAACGGTATTTAACAAGAACTTAACGGATAATGCTACGAAAATTAGTTTGTCCATAAATTGGATGCTACCATGTGAAATTTTCTTAAAAAAGTACTACCACTGACATTTAATTAAAAACTGAATACTACCATATGAAATTTTCCTAATTTTTTTTTATACGAACGCATATACCAATTAAACTTCCACCTAATCAGTCTCAATATCAACATCAATAGCCAACTGAGGTGATTCATACACAACTCAATGTTAAAGAAATACCATGCCTTTGTTTTAATGTTTTCCTTTTCTAGTGAGTAGTCCCTCCGTTTCCTAATGTTCTTCTCGTTTAAAATATTCTATTTTAGAGAAAGAAATTTGATTAAGATTTTTAAAACATATATAAATGATAAAATATATTCATGTGAGATATCGTTAGATTCGTCTTAATGTATACTTTTTTATTATATATTTTTTATAACTTTTTATGATGCGTATTTAGTGATATTAAGACTTAAAATTAACGTTAAAAACTGTGAAAAAATAAATAGAAAGAACAAATAAAAATAAAGAGAGTAGTTTTTAAAAGCGTAGTAACAGACTATATTTTTTTAAAGACCACCAACTCTTATGAAGAATAGCACTTAAAGTACATTTATTACTTTAAAAAGATACTTAAACAACAAACAAACTCATAAATTAATCATTTTTCTTGCATTATGGTAGGTACCAATTTTCAATACTTATAATTCCCTATTTATAAAAGCACACAAGAAATTTTGGTCTAGTTTTAGAAATTTCATAAGAGTGACTCTACATACTTCAACATACCTTGATGTTCTAATTCAAAATAGTTCTATACTTTAGGCTATTTATAGCATGTTGTAGTGAGGTAGTGGTTACTATAAATAGAAATCCCATCTTCACAAACAATTCTCCAACCATATAGTAAGTGTATTCACCATCTACTCTTATAGTAAAGTCAAGTACTCCAAAGCTAAGCTCTAATCAATGGCAAGTTTATTACATGAGAACTTGATCATCTTCCATATCCTTGTATGTCTTTCAATTTTGTTGTTGCATGTGGAGGCAAAGCCAAAGCATCATCATCATGGCCTTGAAGTATATTACTATAAGCATACATGTCCATTTGCCGAGAAAATAATTAGGGAAGAGGTTCATAAGGCATCCATACATGATTATAGAGTTCCTCCTCGCCTTCTTCGTATGTTTTTCCATGACTGTTTTGTTAGGGTACGTATGCGATCTAATAATGCATTTACACATATACAAACACATTACGTTCATGTATTCTTTCGTCTTAATCAAATTGCTACTAATACATTTTACTTGTAAGTTTTTTTTGCTTAATTGTAGCAATCTGATTGGATGGAGTAATAGGGTGCATAATTAAGTTAATATATGTATTATATTTTATATTAGTTACTTGTGTATATGTTTGAGATGATTTTCAATGTGCATGAAAAATTTTTCTAGGGGTGTGATGCTTCGATTTTATTAGACTCTATGAAGCACCATGATGCAGAGAAAGATGCAGACATAAACATGTCAATACGATCATATTATGTGATTGACAAGATAAAAAAAAAGCTCGAAAAGGCTTGCCCTAAGACGGTATCATGTGCAGATATTATTGCTTTGGCTGCTAGGGACGTAGTTGTTCTGGTAACAAATTCAATAATAAAAATCAAATTGTACGTAGAAAAAATCCTATCAAAACTTGTATTGTTGATATGATTACTTTGACTTTGCTAATGTAAATCAGGCTGGAGGACCATATTGGGATGTTCCGACTGGGAGAAAAGATGGAAAGATATCGAACGCAAAAGAGGCTAAAGAGGAGCTACCAGTACCATCCTTTAACACAACAAAGCTCATAAAAAATTTCAAGAGAAAAGGCCTAAGCATCAAAGATTTGGTTGCCCTTTCGGGTGCCCATACAATAGGGTTTTCACATTGTTCATCCTTTGAAGCTCGTTTACACGATTTTAACAAAGATTTCGATTTTGATCCTAGCATGGACTTCATCTTAGCACAAACACTTAAAGAAAAATGTCCTCATAAACATAAAAGAAGCAATAATGCAGGGTATCACTTGGATTCGAGTTATTTAGAGTTCGATAATGAATACTATAGAAGATTAATTGCGCGTAGGGGTGTACTTCATTCGGATCAATCTTTATACAATGATTATCGGACTAAGTTTTTGGTTGAATCATACGCTAAATATGAAACATTGTTCTTCATGGAATTTTCTGATGCCATGGTTAAAGTCGGAAATTTGGGTGCAAAAGATCATCATAAGGGGGAAGTACGTAAAAATTGTAGATTAGTGAATAAAAAACGTGATTAGTCGTATGCAATGCGATAATGAAGGGGAAAGATCAAATTAAATGAGAAAAATATTTTTTTTCTTAATACTTATGTAATTTGTTTGTTTGGTTTACCTATGGTTTTTCTAATTTATGCTTCGGATGCATAGGTTTAGACAATAAATTTGAATATTATTTGAAATTACATTCAGAATATTCTCTGAAATGTTTCTCTCTCTATTCCTTATAGTTGTTCCTGCAAACAATGTTTACATTTCTTAAAAAAACTATAATCTTTTAGATGATAAATATATTATTTTATTAAAATTAAATTTAATAGAGAAAAAGGAAAGTCCGTAAACTTTAAAAATATTAAAACAAATTAGTGGAAAAATAAAGGGACCACAACAATTAAAAAATATTTTAACAAAGTTAGCGAAAAACATATAAGGAACATAAGCAATATACAAATGTTAAAATGAAGTTCGAAACCATAAACATTATTAAAGTATTAGAATGAGGATGAATAATATTAATTATGTTCGATAACCACGAATAGAACAACCAGAAATGACAAATGAAAACAATTTTAAAGGAAAGAAAAGAGTATTATATTTAGATATTTTTTAGGGAAATTTCACATAGTAACCCTGAAGTTTTGAATTTTCTATATGGTACCCAAAACTTTTAAAAAATCCACACGATAACCCTAAGGTTTACCAAATTATTCTACCGTGACCTTTTTGAACATAAAAAGTTAGTAAATGTTAAATTTGAAGTTTTAAGGCTGTTGTATGCTTATTTATGAGACTCGTCATTTCAAATGCCATCAGTTTCAACCTTATCCCCAAAACATAAACCCTAACTCTACAACTTTTCAAACAAATCATATTTTTTTTCCAAATACAAAGATGGTAGAGTTAGGGTTTATGTTTTGGGAGAAAAGGTTGAGATTGATATAATTTGAAATGATGAGTTGCATAAATAGGTGTACAACAGCTTTAAAACTTTGAAATTAACATTTTTGCTAACGTTTTGTGTGTAAAAAGGTTACAGTGGAACAATTTGGTAGACTCAAGGTTATTGCGTGAATTTTCTAAAAGTTTTGGTTACCACGTGGATAACCCAAAACCTCAAAGTTACCACGTGAAATTTTCCTATTTTTTATTAGAGTCAATAACTACTAGATTTATTGTCTAAATAAAAATTGTTTTAATT
Organism: Amaranthus tricolor; assembly: GCF_026212465.1. NCBI lineage: Eukaryota > Viridiplantae > Streptophyta > Magnoliopsida > Caryophyllales > Amaranthaceae > Amaranthus > Amaranthus tricolor. Next base: position 1,988,550 of record NC_080048.1, on the reverse strand, counting down.
ATATGATGTTATGATTTATTTGTGTAATGTTTTATTAGGTTAAGAAGAATATGCAAAGAAGAATGCAAATATTGCCTGTAAATCTGCTTAACTAAACCCTATATCACTCTCTTTGTATTAGAAAAACAGTTCAAATGAATGAAGCAAGCCGATTAATTGGCCAAAATTTTAGTCATACACCATTTGTTTAAAGTTTAAACCACTTTCTTGAAAAAAAAATTCTCATTCAAAGACTTTTGTATTGAGCGTGTTCGACAATTAATAATTACTGTAGTATTGACTTTTTTTATTGATTGTTAAGTCATTATTTAAGTCAACTGCTATAGAGATATTTTGTAAAATTAGTTGTAAGTTATTGCCTATTTATAAAAGAAATAATTAGTCAAAAGATTATTAGTCATGGTAATTTTTTATTTTGGCTTCTTATTAGTGTTCTTATGGCGATGAATTCACCTTATTAAGCTAATTGGACTCCAAATTGAGAGTTAGAGACAAGGCAAGAGCACATGACAACACGGTCTGCTATTCATAATAACGAGTCATGTCATATCATGTCGGTTACCCTAAAAGAAAATGACGACTTGAGAGTTGAGACAAGGTAAGGGCGCAAGGGTCGATCAAGTTAAGTAGAGTCATGCCCGAGTCACAACACAAATTTCTAATTTTTCTTCATAATTATAAAATGACGGATTTGAAGATTCATACTTGGAATAGTTTTTTCATGAACAAAACAACTATCGACTTCAATAGTTAGAATGCTAATTAAATTAGTATTCGCCGTAGTATGAATAACTTGTATTCCCATTAAATTACACTTTAATGGGAGTAGTTTAAAACGCTAATCAATACTCTCTTATCCCTCTCAATTTACATTATTATTTATTTTAATTTAATCTATTGATTTTATACACTTTTTTTTGACAATGGTCTTATTCTCCTTTTAATCTCATCAATAAACTTATACTCTTTCTTCATTTTAACCCCTCATTTTTATCATCTACTTGTTTTTTTTTATCTCATTTTCCAACTTAATACTTATTTCCACTAAGAGCATGCTTGGATTGGATGTAAGTATTTAAGGGGTGAAAAAAGTCAAAGTAAAAAAATAAAGTTGATAATGAAAAATTAGTGAAATTTGATTGTTATAGAGGTGAAAGAATAGTTGCAAAGTGATGAAAAATAAAGGGAGCTCTCAATTTTGTAGAGTAAATATTTATCCTAGGAGAGGGTGGGGGAATGTATTACCTCCATAATAGGGAAATTATCTTCTTTTTCCTTTATTATTTTTATTTTATGCTCATTTTACCTTCTTTACATTTATCTCAACTACTTCAAATGCATCTCTATGTGCTGTTATTTCATTAATTTGACTTTATTTTTCCCCGTAATTATTTACACCAAATCCAAGCATGTCCTAAATTTCAACCAGTTTGCAGCTTGTACAAAATGATATGACACAGGGAGTATAATCTTCCCAAAATCAAGGACAAACCATAAGAAAGTAGTACAACTTATTTAGCAAGAACATACTTAAAACTTTCTCACAAGCTTTGATAACAACAATACTTGATCTTAAAGCACACTATAGAGTTGGTCTAATTTCCTGGCTTTACAAAGTTCAATGAGTGCCTTGAAAGCTCAATCCATTCCTAGCCAAAAAATTTACCTTTTACTAAAACTGTATCACCAAAACTATAAATACTTCTCCAAGTTTAGGGCAATTCCATAACAATCAGCCAAGCACAAATTCCTCTCGTTATCTTGTAGGACTAGACATGGCTGCTCTATCAACCAGCAAAGCCCTTTTCGTCGTTCTCCTCTCCATCGCAGTGTTCGGTTCACAAGCAGCACTCGACGCTCACTATTATGATCAAACATGTCCACAAGCTGAGTTTATTGTAGCACAAACGATTCGCAATGCTTCTATATTTGATCCTAAGGTTCCTGCTCGTATTCTTCGTATGTTCTTCCACGATTGTTTCATTAGGGTATGAACTATGAACTTACTCTAACCCATCAAAAGGCCTTAATATGTTCCTTATTTTGCTCTTAACTAACATTCAATTCTTTTGCATTGACGCAATATTAGGGGTGTGACGCATCACTTTTACTCGACTCAACACCAGGCAACACAGCAGAGAAGGACGGCCCTCCTAATGTCTCAGTTCAAGCATTCTATGTCATCGATGATGCAAAAGCTAAGCTAGAGAAATCATGTCCACACACAGTTTCATGTGCTGACATAGTCGCCATGGCTGCTAGAGATGTTGTCGCTATGGTAAGTCACCAACTATTTTATCCATGATCATTTACTAATAGACTTTCTATTGTTGGAAAATAACCCAACATCGAACTATCAAAGAGAGGTTGACTAACATATATATACTTGATGGGCTACTTCTAATAACATTTTGTTTTAAGATGGAACTGCATCGGGTATATTTCCATTCAACTCTCCTCTTGTATGAGTCTTGTGTACAAGTCCAAATTTATCATCTGTTTCATTCCCTTTACTCGTTCTCAGACCGGAGGACCGTCTTGGGGCGTGCTCAAAGGAAGGAAAGACGGAAGAATATCAAAAGCAAGCGACACCATAAATCTTCCAGCACCATTCCTGAATGCGACTCAACTAATTCAAACATTTGCAAACAGAGGATTAGGGATTAAGGATCTAGTCGCGCTATCTGGTGGCCACACGCTAGGCTTCTCACATTGTTCTTCCTTTGTACCTCGCCTTCATAACTTCAGCATCGTACATGACACTGATCCGAGCATGAACGTTGAATTCGCTAACTTACTGAAGGCGAAATGCCCTTCACCGAACAATAATGGAGCTGCAGGACAATTCTTAGACTCAACTTCAGCACAATTTGATAACGACTACTACAAACAGGTTATAGCAGGAAAGGGTGTTTTTGGAACGGATCAAGCTTTATATAATGATCAAAGGACTAGGCCAATAATCGAGTCATTTGCCAAAAATCAAAACTTGTTCTTTACTGAGTTCGCGGCTTCAATGATAAAGCTTGGAAATGTTGGAGTAAGCGAACAAGGAGAAGTGCGAATGAATTGTAGAAGAGTGATTTAATTTTCGGAACTTGAATTGAGTACTTACATGGGCGGACCCAAGTGCCTTCTAGGGTCTGCACGTGAGGGCACTTTATTCAAATAATGTGATTTCCGATGATAATTTTATGTGTATATTTTTGTATTGGATTTTTTCTGTATCTACTAATGATGTGTGCTTTTACTAACTATTTTCCTGGGTTTGCCGCTCGGTATACATGTACCAACGTACATGGAAGCACTTCATCATATTCTTGAGATATGTAATAATGTTCAAGTGTACGAAGATGATTTACAAACTAATCAATTTTCTCAACTTGAGAGATGTAAAGGATTGGTATCATATATATAACATGGTTTGTTGACTTGTGTGTATGAGGCTTTTAAGTTATTGAAGTTACAGAAATTTTGCTTAGCAATAGTAGAAATCCGTGTCCCAAAAAGGGTAAAAATCCCAACAAAATGGCTACATTAATAACCATCCCAAACTATAAAAAATTATCTCAAGTTCAATTTCTATAAGATGGTAAGCAATAAGCATCTCAACGGTACTACCTTTCTATGTCCCATAAAATTTGTGTCACTTTTTATTTAGTCATTTCTATTAAAGTTGAAACATTTTTATTTTTGGCTATGAGTTACGCTCTTTAATTGTCATCAACATAATTAACTTTTTTTATCTAATCCACGCATTTTTTTCATCTCTCTGTAAAATATCACTTGTATCTATTTTTCTTGATTTATGTTCATCAGTTATATATAGAGTAAATTTAGTGGGATTAAGAAAGTATGAATTAAGAACGTGCTTGCACATAATTTAAAGTTCAAGCTAGTCGACAATCATTCATTTTGATTTTGTTTTGTTTCATATAGCAAATAATAATAACTGACATTTGACATCATTGTTGTTTCACTAATCTAACATAGACTTAGTTAAGCAACAATTTTGCTAAGTCCGATTAATTGTTTTTAGATTCGTACAATTTGCAAGCTAGTTCTTAATCGATGTTGTTGGTCGTTGGAGACGCACAAGCCCCTTGTATATGTGAATCAATTAATCATACATCCTGTCAAGTTCATATAGGTCGAAAGTCGAAAAATTACTATTTTAAGGATTATTGCCTAGACTATGCAAACGGCCCAATTGGGTCAGTGTTGGGTAGGGCTAAAACTCAGCCCGGTCTATATGGGTTAACTCAGCTTCATGTTGGAAACGTTTTGGGTTAAGTCATTAATTGAATTTTAAGTATTACTAACTCCGTCCCTTTGTTTTTGCTATATTGCAAAGGTCAAAGTAAAAAAATTTATGAATTAAGTCGTAAAAGGGACTATATATATAATAACGGCTTGTTCTCTTCGTCTGATCTGATTGGATCTAATCTGAATTTACTAAGATCTGATCTAATTTGATTTGATCTGGTTTGATCTGATCTTGGCTGGTCTGATTTGATGTTATTTGGTTTCATAAAGTTATTATTATTATTATTATTATTATTATTATTATTATTATTATTATTATTATTATTATCATCTTATAAAGAAATTAATTAATATTAATATTATTTAATTAATTAATTAATTAATAAATTAATAATAATGTCATTAACATTATTACAATTATTAAATAATCATTTAATTTAATAATATATTTTTATTATTTAATTAATTAATTCAATTTTAAGTTTCTTTTTGTTATTATTATTACTCCCTTCGTTTCTTTTTGTTTATTCATTTTAAGTTTTTCCACTTTATGAGAAGGAAAATTAAATTTGATTTTTGAAGTATATATTCAAAACAAAATATATTAATGTGGGATTTTGTTATTAATTAATAAATGATATTTGTAGTGTCTCTTTTGTATATGGCAACAGACTCCTTACTTGAATGAATCCGAATTGAACGATAACACCATAGAGAAGATTAGTTCGCGACGATGAACGTCACCAGAAATCTTGATATAGATTGAAGGTGACTACAAGCTTTCCTATTGTGATATTTCCCTCACAAAGGTACTTAGGTTATGAGACCGAAATTCACAATGAGATACAATCAATCACATCAACCGATTAGTACAAACCGATTGAAATAAATGATTATGTGTTTATATAGAGATTAAAATCAGAAAACAATAAAAGATTTGATTACTCTCTTCTATGTTTCAAGAGATTGAGAAAAAGATGACTGAAATGGATATTTCAAAGATGTAAAAGATTTTCATGCACTCACTTTTATTTATAGAGTTGAAGTGACATATGGATTCATCCAAAACCATACATCAATGATAACTGATGATTATCAGTATATTATGATGTAAAACATTCGTTAATAAGAACACTTTATGATACAAAGTTTCGTATCACGAACTGATGTTCTGTTTCAATGTGCCCGAACGAGTATAATATGTGCTCAAACGAACATAAGCCAAAATACTTTCTAGAAATTTTCTGACGCGAAAATTCTTAAGTGCTCGAACGAGCACATGCCCAGAACCCCAAACAGATGAAACACACTGCCTGACAAAACAAAACATGCTCGAACGAGCACCTGTTTGCTCGAGCAAGCTGGTGTCGAGCATGCTTGTTTTGGTTACGTTGTTACGTCTTTGCTTAGTCTATGCATTTCGTACATGTCTTAAATCTTTGGATATGTCCTATATGCTCTAAATACTCAACAGAAATTTTCCTAATGAACTTTGTAAAACGGATGAAGACATGAAGTAATCTACAAAACGAGTACAGTTATGGATAAGTTGTTTAAGCAAAATATAAACAAAGATAATAGTTAATGACAAAGCCAGAGGTTATCTCCATATTCCGTTATACAATAACCTCGATCCCCTTAAAGCTGTCGTTGATAAAGTTTTCGACTTAGTTGGTGTGGATAGCAAGAACAAATAAAATGTAGTACAACGTATAAACGTACATGTACTACGGTTTAAGAATCACCAGCTGTACTCGTTCAAACATACCTGATCTGATTGATCAGTATGAACCAACACTCTTAGACTTATCTTTGGGCGAAATTCAATATTCTTTCTAAAGAAGAGGCCTTGGTGAACGCTTGTAACTAAGCTTGGGTAATAATTAACCAATCAAAACCATCAACTATACGAATTAAATATGCTTTTTCCGTTTTTATTTGATGTTTCCGTAAAAAATTTAAACATGGACTAAGAAATGTATTTTCTTCATTGATTTAGTATTATTTGTTATTTGGTCAGTCCAACAATTTGGAGAATAATTCACAATTCACACGTAGCACCGAAATTAACGCAAAATTGGACATTAGAAAAAACAAAAGAAATGAATAGGAGAAGATGCTAAAAGTAAGGATGGGAAAGAAAAACTTTTTCAACACTTCCCATATTGGTTGCAAACTTGCAACATGCTAAGGTTTTTTTGCACATTATTATTTTAATAGTTAAATAGAATTGAATGGATCATATTAGGTAAGGTTTGATAAGTTTACTACATAAGCAAAATTTTAAAACTAATTAGAGATAACAAAAAAATATGTGTTGGAAAATGAACAAACCAATTTTACGCAGCATCAGACGTGTAACAGATGTGTAACGGTAAGCTCAAAATTCATTATAAAGCGGTTGTAAAGTGACAAAACGACCTCATTTTTATTCCATGGTTACACTACATTACTCTAATATCTTTACATTGATAAAAAAACAGAGGTACGTAACTTTACCCTTGCAAAACCAAAAAGTCTGTTTCCCATCGGCTAAAATTAATAAAAGGGGAATGTATTTTTTGTTAGAACTTGGAAGTTTAGATAAGATTAAAAAGAAATACTTGATCTCAAAGTGCAATCTGGACAGGTGGTTTCCTGGGGTTCTAGAGTTCAATGAGTGCCTTCAAAGCACAAAACATTGCCCTTACATTACCAAATTTGGTTCAGTCACTGTACTACATTACCTATAAATAATACTTCAATTTAATGGTACTTCCATCACCAAAAGCCTGGCTAAGAACAATAATCTTCCCTTCAAAACACCAAATGGCTACTCAAAACACCAAATCCCTCTTCTTGTCAGCTCTTATACTTCTTTTTAGCGCCGTTTTCGGCTCTCAGGCAGCACTAGATGCTCACTACTATGCAAAAACATGTCCACAAGCTGAGTCTATTATAGCGCAGACGGTTCGTAATGCTTCCATATATGATCCCAAAGTCCCTGCTCGCCTTCTTCGCATGTTTTTCCATGACTGCTTCATCAGGGTAAGAAAATCTCCCTGTTGGAAAACTGTTGGGATTTGTTATCCCACATCGATGAATTAAAGATGGTGTGCACACTTTGTAAGTTATTAGAGTCTTTCTCGTAATTCCATATGGTTTTGTGATGGTATCTCCTTAGCTTATGAAGTGTGTGCACTTATGTTTTTCCGATTATATACTTACATTGACAATAAATCCAGCCAAACTTAATAGATCCTATTTAGATTACTTCCTCAGGTTTGAGCAAAATATTCCAGTCTAAAACCTGAACCCGCTTAGGAAGGCCTACATATAAACAGATTTAGCCATAATAGATTGTACCAGTTCAAAATAGGCTGATTTACATTTGTTTCTATACTAATACAATAACTAATGTACTGAATCATGTTAGGGATGTGATGCATCGATTTTACTAGACTCGACACCAGAAAACAAAGCAGAGAAGGATGGGCCTCCTAACATCTCAATTCGAGCATTCTATGTTATTGACGATGCAAAGGCCAAGCTAGAGAAAGCATGTCCACACACAGTTTCATGTGCAGACACAATTGCCATAGCTGCTAGAGATGTAGTCACTATGGTAAGTTCTAGTTAGGGGTGTTCAACGGGCCCGGCCCATAGCCAGGTTGAAAACGGGCTCTACTACAATTAAGATAGAGCGGGCTATAAAGGGCCTAATCAGGGCCGTAAACGGGCCTTTATAAATTAGAAAAAAAAACTCTACTACAATTATTATAAATGACAATGCAAATGTGGATTATCAACGTTTCTACAATTTAATTATTATAAATTGATCAATGGAGATAATAATAATTTCAATTAATGAAAATGGATCGTGCCGGTCTTTTCAAGCCCCGCCCAAATAGAGCCCATATTAAATTTTAAGGTCCCTTATCCGACCTGACTTGACCCACATTTACTCAGACCCAGCCTGACCCGTATCATGCCCATGGAACACCCCTAGCTAGTCATTCACCTATCTCTCCTCTTCCTCGATCCTGAAACTCAATAAATCTTCACTTAATCCACTGACGGACTTTCACTTCCGATTTCTCAGACAGGGGGACCTTTCTGGAATGTGCTAAAAGGACGAAAAGATGGAAGGATATCAAAAGCTAATGATACTATCAATCTTCCACCTCCATTTTTGAATGTGACACAACTAATTCAGAGTTTTGCTAATAGAGGATTGGGAATTAAGGATCTAGTGGCTCTATCGGGTGGCCACACACTAGGTTTCTCACATTGTTCTTCGTTTGTAGCTCGCGTCCACAATTTCAGCTTAGTACACGAGACTGATCCTAGCATGAACCCTGAATTCGCTAGCTTGCTAAAGAAGAAATGTCCTAGGCCAAACCATAATGGAAATGCAGGACAGTTCTTGGATCCAACTTCAGCAAAATTCGATAATGAATACTACAAACAGATAATCGCTGGAAAGGGTGTGTTTTTAACAGATCAAGCCATGTATAATGATCAACGCACTAAATCAATGATTGAGGCATTCGCAAAAGATCAAAACTTGTTCTTCGGAGAATTTGCAGCCTCAATGATAAAGCTCGGAAATGTTGGGGTTAATGAAGTAGGAGAAGTGCGACTGAACTGCCGAAGAGTAAACTAAGTTCTGACACTGGCCGGGATTGTGTGCAAATAAAAAGGGACTAAGAGACAGAAGTAAGGCTTTCTTTAGATACTCAAGAGTTGAGAGAGTAATAATGTACGAGTTTTATATTCTACACTTTGATTAATATAACGCAACATTTATCGAATTCTTCCAAATTAGTACTAATTGTGTTTGGTTAGACCTTGCATAACATTCTTGACTATCGATAAATAATGCTTAGTAAGATCAAGCAAAAACTACATCTGAACGAAAAACATACTTGACCGCTTTGGTGACATTCCGAGCTTTATGCAGCATACACTTGTCCCCATGGATATGATCATACGAACAAGTGCTATCCCCTCACTGGAGCCACCTGCATATGAAACATTTTGGTTTTGGTCATATATAATCTCAAAACTTTGCATCAAATTATTAAGAAGACAAAGGCACATTAGGCCATGCTTGAAATGAGGTAAAATTGAAGGAAGTCTTAAGAGAACAATATTGGTAAAATGATTGAGGTAGGTGGTGGTGGTTGAGCGAGGAGGCGAAGGTTGGGAACTACTTCCCATTTAAGAAGTTTGACGAAACCCCTTCATTCGCTAAGGTGATAAATCCCCAAAATACTATACACGAACAATTCCAAACACCGCCTGTGCTATTTCATTCAGTAATCCCCACGCAATTAGCAAATTGAGACGAGCAATTTATGATTGGTTTGGTATATTTTTTAGGGAATTATGTAAATACTAAACACGACCATATAATCATCCATTACAAGCATTCATACACATATCATTCAACATATGCATAACAGAATAACATGGACAAACATTGAGTATATGTTCTGTTTTCACACCATCAGAGACTAGTGAATAACACCATACACCAGTAGATCCATACATATCTTCAAGCCTCAACTATCAGCTTAAGCTTTTGGTTGAATTGGTTACTTGACATGGACACCTTGTATCAAAAGCCAACGTGACAAAAGGTCACGGGTTCGAATTTCAACAACCCTCATTTAAAGTGGAATATTCGGCACTTTTGGTTGCGTTAGTTTCTTGATACCAACCGGCCAACAAAAATTTAGCATTTTTGATCCAAAATGAAGAAATGATAGTACATAACCATGTTAGAAAAACTTGTACCATCAATATAATACCCATTCATCTTTCTCTAATGCAAATTCATTATCATGCAAAATTACCTTAACCCAAAAGGGAATCCTCCATTTTTCAACTAATAGTTCATCAAAAAGAAAAATACTTCTCAACCCTAAACCACAAAAAATTCACTAATTTACAAATTTTCACCGAATTGATTAATTCCCTGCATTGATTAGTCCTCGGATTATGATATATTGTCAATTAAAATTTAGTAAACGTTCAAGTATGTATCTAACAAAAGTACTAAAATTTAACACAAACAGATGAAAATGGAGAAAAGTAGAAAGATGATTACAGTGAGAAAACTTTGTACTTAAGTTTGATAACAAGCCATTCCATTCTCTAAATCTTCGTCTTTGATCTCCTGTTCCACTTCATTTTCTTGTTCTGAAGAGAAAACGGGTCGGGTTATCTGGGTTGAGTTGAGTTAAGCAGGGTTGAATTGGGTTGGGTTGTCTTGTCAGTTATAGAGGTGAGACTTGAGAGTTGCGTTTGGAATTTGTTCATTGGATCGAGATTTTGTTACACAGCCTGATTCTTGGGCTAAACTAATAATAAAACTATGATTTTGTTATATGGCCCAAATTGAATGAGACGGTCTCACGGTGAGACCATTTTTATTGGGCTGGCCCAATATATATTTTTTGTCTTAAATTGATCACTTATAACACTAAAGTGATCACTTATAATTTTAATATATATATTTTTATAGCCTTAGAGTAATTACTTATAATCTTAAAATGACTTATGATTTCAAAGTAATTAATTGAAAAAATGGGCTATTATATGGACCCGTCTCATGATGAGAAGGTCTCATACAAGACGAGCTGTTTGTATTTTGCTGTTTGAGAAATACTCCCTCCAATTCAGAATTAATTTGTTGTTTTTTTTGCCAATACACTAGTTCAATTTATAATATCTCTAATTGCGTATAATTAAGAATGATAAAAAGTTGATATTAATAACATGTACATTTAAGATAGATTAAACAAGATTTCACTTGACTATATATTTTAAGTTATAGAGTTGGAATTAAATACTAATTAAGAGTGAAATGTTAAACAGTATCTAAAAAGCAAATCGAACATTAACATTGAATTGAAGGGAGTACTTATTTGTAAATAGATTCACCACTTTTTTATAATTTCATTCATACCTTTTAACTATCTTTAAATTTTATGCACACAATTTAATTTTTTTTCTTTATTTATTAGCTAATACCTATATTTTCCTTAAGAATAATTTATTTTCACTTTTACGCTATTTCAAAGAGAGGGATTGGTAAGACTTGAACTAAAAGACAATAAATAATGTTAAACTCAACTTTAATAAACTAAGACAAACAAATAGCTATCTCTTGGAGATTGAAAGTTTGATACGTCACTATATGGTCTTCAAAGACCACTAACCTTCAAAATAAGAAAACAAAAGGAATTATAAGAAAACTTAAACAATTAGAAAATTGAACAATTTTAGCTCAATCTCATAAAAAATATTTAAATAGAAAAAAAATCCAAAAATTATATAATCCTAGTAAATTTGACAATTAATGTATCATTTTATTCATGTCAATTTTTGTTCAATAATATAAGCATAAAGTGTAATCAGTATAATTTTAAATTATCCAATATTTAGTTATATATTACTTCTAATTTGAAAATTAGCAATTTATTATGAAACATTATTTTCTTAATTTATTTATTTTAGAAAAAATTATTATCATCATGCATCAATGCACGAATACTAATATAAACTAATTAATTACTAAAACTATTAACATGCATACAATTAGAGATTGTCATTAAAATTAATATGTTACTACCTTACAAAATTGTACATTATTGTATGAGACGGTGATCTCATTGTAAGACGTGCCATATATATGAATTATATGGTCCAACTAATACAAATTATAAAAATATAAACTTTTTATTTTAAAATTGTGTTATATAAAGACGATCTCTGCCTTAATTATGAAAAATAATGGGGACAATAGACGAAAATTCACCACATTTTCCCCAATTTCTATGCTTATTTTCCTGTGTTCAATAATGAGTCTTATTTGTTTTCACAAAAATATTGACCCTATTTTTCTGTAAGCCTCAAACAAACGCTCCTAATTATTGTCCTTTTTCCCACATTTGTTCCCAAATAGGAGTATTATTCTATACTCTTTATTTTATTGTCAATTGTCTTAATATATTAATAAGTAACATGTAGCAACTACATAGCAAGCTACACAAATCTCATAATATACATACTTGTACATGTGGTAAACCTTTAATTTATACATATATACATTAAGTTTAGGTTTAGCCAATAATGTAAAATATTATTTACCGTGACTGTATGTTGTAAGCTAACATCAACTTGGTGCTCCTCAAAAGCACTAAGAAGTCAAGTCGGCTTTTTATCGTACGCCCAAAGTTTTGATTCATTAGCTAACGTTGAGTCGGCAGTAATAAGGTTGGCCGTAAAACCGATTTTCATGTTCCAGTAGGTAACGCTATGACTAACTTCTTGAGATAATTTTTAAGTCGTCATGACTAACTTCTAAAATTCGAGTAGGCCTTTTCTTCTAGAGATAATTTTTTACTTAAGACAATTTAAGCTTTTTTTAAAAAAAAATTATTTTGATTGAGTCCTAGCATTAGTAATCAACCATGACTCGCACCAAAATATCTGAAATAACCAAAAATAGCTTGAATGCTCATAAACCATCATAAATATATAATTGCACTTATCAACCACTTTCACCTGCCCTAAACCTATTAACAGATTGAATTCGTAATTTTTTTATTATATTAACTTCTAGTACTATATAATTTTTGAAACCAATAGAACCAAAAAGATTAATTTTATAATTTTAGCTCCACGATATATTACCTATTCTATATATAAAAAAAAGTACACTTATTACAACACAATTCATTTTATATCACTAAACTTTATACTTCCTCCGTTCCAATTTACTTGCATTATTTTTTTTTCCACGCAGTTCAATGCACTAATTCAATTCTTAATATCTTTAATTAATGTATAATAAAAAATTATAAAAATTTAATATCAATAATCTTTGCAATGAGACGAATTAAATAATATTTCACTTGACTATATTTTAACCTGTAGATTAAAAACTAATCACAAATTAAAATTGATGAATAAACAGTGCCATTTATGTCAATATTGTAACTAATATGGAACAGAGAAAGTACGTTTAATTACCCCATCCACATTGTAAAAGTCTTTGTATTAATCTGGTACACACTAAAATATGATACACCTATTCATATACGGATGAAAGTCAAGTGATACAAGTAGAAAATAAGAGAATATTAGAAGTATTAAAGGGGCACAATATTTTAGTGTGAACTAATTCTACTTAAAAATTACTTATGCCATTAAATAGCTCTTTCTAAGGTGAGTGGAACTTGAAAGGTTGGATGTATACAATCTTAACCTTATTAGCAAAGAACTTTCCAACTAACCTTTGTCTTCCTTGTCATTGACATTATACTCCCTCCTATTCTAATCAAATATCTCATTGATATTTTAGCTTTTATTCATCTATGACTCTTAATTTATATTTTATTCTCAATTTATAAGTTAAAAAAAATTAAAGTGAGATCTTCTAAATTTGATTCGTCTCATTGTAAATTTTATTAATATCAACTTTTCATAATTTTAACCAAATGTGCAAAATCAAAACTGTATATTAATAAATGTTCAAAATTATACAAAATCGAGTATAATATTAAAACAGTTATATTAAAAAATGTGCAAAATGAAATAGCATCGAGTATAAAGAGTAGTGACTAGTCAAAAGACATAATGAGACATTATCCTTATAACACTATTACTAATTTATGGCATAATATTAATAATTTAGTTACACATCCCTAACTTCAAATTTTGAAACAGTTCTCTCATCCTCTCCCCTCCCCCATTTCTTATCTGTGTTTGTCAGTGCTAAAGGGTCCTTGATTTTAGTGATGGGTCAGGAATATCATACATTTAAAAAGGAATCTTCAATGAATTAAGCCTAATAATTTTTTTCTTTTTTTTTTTTGGGTTAAAGTTTTAGAATCTAATGCCATGTTAAAATATAGCCGTTGTACCAAAATTTTGGATAATAAATTATAGTTTTTTTTTTTTATAAATTGTGCATCAAATAACAAGTATTTCTCAAATTTCAACGATTATACTTGATTATATCTGTCAAGTAAAAATATTTATTATTTTTTTTGAGATGAAATACTTATTATTTTAATACCTTTTAAATTTAATGCATACTAAAATGGTATGGACCAAATCCATATACAAAACATCCTTATAATAAGTACTCTTTGTATTTCTTATTATAATCTTTATTTTAACTTTGCAATATTTCTATATAAGCTAGTGTTTCCACCATATTTTTAATCATATCACATATTTTTTCTATTTTTTCTCACTTTTGATTATAATCACACAAAATTAATGAGTATAATAACCCAAATAATTTTTCAATATTTGTATCACGAGACACAATATGTATAATATAACCGTATTGAATGAATTAATAAAGTGTTTGCATGAAAAAGGTATGCTAATTCAGTTCTGGTTTGGTTGCTACTCTTTCTTCCTTTTTGGTTAAGAAAATCTGTGTAAAATTTACTGTTGTTTGGAATCTGATAAATATTGCTGCTTTTCAGCTTCTTCTTTTGCTTTTTGATCTAACTTTTTTTGTTCCTAAAGAGTTGCATGCATGCATTTGGTTTGTAAGACTGTGTAAACATGAAAGTACATGCTAATTATTAGTAATTGGATTTTTTTTTATTTAAATTAAATTTATTTGCGATTACAGTGTTAAAGTTATTTAGACCTTTTGTAACTCACACTTATAATAAATTTTTGTGAACACAACCATCAAATATCATTAATCATCTACAACTTTTAGGCCAGTTCACAAGATTTCTACCATTTTAGTGGTCAAAATGCTATGATTTGGCCTGAATGTAATAGACGTTGATAACATTGAGAAAGTAATTTGCAAAAAATCTAAATTTTAAGGTTGTAATTCGCAAATTATTCATTAAATTATATTATATACTCTAACACGCCCCCTCACACGGAAGCCCTTTAGGTTAGAAGTGTGTGTGGATGGAGACTGAGGCACTGACTCTCCTCATACTTGACGCGAAATATTCCACTTAAATTTGAAGGGCAGTTGAGATTTGAACTCGTGATCTTTTTATCACGTTAGCTCTAATATCATGTCAAGAAAACAACTCAATTAAAAGTTTAAGTTGATATTAAGACCCCAAGACATATTATATATTCTAATACATCCACGTGACGATTAGCTTGGTGGAACCGAATTAGGTTATTGAAATAGTAGTAAAAATGATGTGTTGGACAGCTATATATATGGAGTGTATATTAATTAAACTAATTATGTCGATTAATCGATATAATAAGTAGATTAATATGTTTCATTATAATTGTACATCGTGGATTATCCCAAACTTATTGGGACACACATAAGATCGCAAGTGTTCCACATCTATAATTTATATTCCCTTACATAATTAATTGGGCATTGGGTCCAAATGCATCAGTAGTTATGCAGCAAATACATAAGATGAATAGGAGTAGTTTCATCTGCAATCCATGGCCTACAAGAAACAGTAGGTTGCTAAGAGTACGTACATCAACATGAACATCATCGATGATGGAACTACCTACTTATTCAGAAGCCATTCAATTTATTCAGAACGGTAGAACCATAACTAATTACATACATTTAGTACGGAACTAGTATAATACCAAAGCAAGAGCGTTTTTTGAGGAATGCACAAAAGTGCGATAGACAAGAATTTTATAGAATAACACGGCCCACTAAACATAAAAAATAATTTTTTTATTGTAAATAAATTTTTAATTTATATATGACCGATGAAATACGTATTTTAGTATATCTTCTGGTCTTAATTAGATACAACACTTTTACTTTTTACACTATTTATCAGTTAATATTGTTTGAAGTTTTCTCATCAATTTATAAGATAAATTATAATATTAAGTGGAATCTAGCTTGTTAGATACTTAAATTCATCTCAAAGTATGATTTTTTAAATATCAACTTTTTATAATTTTTACATATACGTAGTCATATTAATGATTTAAATTAAATATTGCATTGGGTTACGTAAAAACCCTAATATTGCATTTCAATATGATTATAGTCAGCATATTTTTTAATGATTAAATTAACATGTACTTTATGTTTTAATAGTTTTTTAATAATGTTGCAAATTAAAACGACATATGGAAAACTACGCGCTTTTGACAGCTGAGTCAAGAACATGAACACTTCATAGAAGATGTTGCCCTTGCTAAGGTGTTCTAGAAAGTAGGCTGAGCAAAGGGGATAAGGATCGAACTTTAAATCTTTTTTTTAAAATTAGTGTTTGCTATCCAACTGAGATAAGACCCGAATCTAGCTCAAGCAAAATAAATCCAAAGAAACAACTAGTTGCACCAGAAAAAAAAAATCAAACTTTGTGAAAATTATTTGGTAGGTTAATTCATATGGCGGTCATATTAGATTAAAATTTATTCAACCAAAATAATTCGATTTTAATTTTTTATAATAAGTATACTTCTCTCTTTTAATTTTTATGTGAAAAATTTTGGAGAACATATAAATATAAAAAAACAGAGGATTGTTAGTATGTTTAACACAACAATAAATATATCAATAATATGTTGATGTATCAATGTATGTATATCAAAACTTACCTCTAAAAAACCATGTAATGTCACAACTTATTAGTGAAAGGAATAGTCGAATCAAGTGGTGACAAATTTACAATACGAACATTATTTCAAAATTATTGAATTATAAAAGTACTATGCAAGATCAATTGGAGCCTAACAAGCTAGGAACCTATACATAAAGAGAAAATAACGAGGGTTGATCAAAAGATCTTCTCTTTCACCCTTGTGATAGGAGTTTGATTCTTAATACCTACGTATATGCATGACGGATTGTTTATCTTTCTTCTTTGTCAGTAAGGATTTTCTAGAATACCTTAAAATTATAAAGAAGAAATAATTAATTAAAAAGAGAAAATTAAAGATCAGATGTTGAAAATTAATAAGGAGCTAAATTTTTCTTTGAAATACATTTTTAATTTAAAAACAGTTTTTTTTGTTAATGGAGTTGTTTTTTTAATGAATAATAAATGATGATTATTTTTCTCTTTTGTACTCAAAGAAAATAATTATGCTAAGGGGAAAATGAAAATGTGTTCAATGAGAGAATAGATGAAAATTAATTTCCTTATTTACTGTTTTTATTTTTTAAATAGAAAGAATATAAAATTCTAATGTAGAGATATATAAAGGGTTTAAAATATTGAACACAATCAAATAATTATTTTTAGTCAAAAACTGAAATATTATATCATAGAGTATACCATAACAACAATAACAATAATGATAGAGTCTTAATTTCAAAATATTGAATTCGTAAACAAACTAAATATAGGTAGAAACAGTATAGTAGTATAACGTGCATGGGATTGGGATGGGCGAGTATCATGAATCATTATACATTTCAAACCAAAATATGGATCGACATATATATGTTTTTTTTTTTCAAACTTATTTTGCTTAACATCAATAATCAAAATCCATCCCATTTCATGAATTATATATATGTCAAATCAGATTGAAAATATGATGATGAACATGTATTAATTAAAATTAATTATGATCATGGTATTCTATAATTGACCTTATCTTAATTAGAGTTTATGTTTATAATTTTGTGTTTAATATCTAATGACTTGTCTTAATCGATGTCTTTTTATAAATAAAATTAAAGATCATTTTTGGAGGAGGAGCTTAAAAAGTAAGAACAACCTTTAGTATCTGTTTATTTAATTGAGTTGGTTTCTTAACATGGTATATTGGTATCAAAAATAAACATTGCAGGAGGTTACGGATTTGAATTTCAACCATCCCTTATTTAAAGTAAAATATTCAGTGCCAGATATGAGTAAAGTTTGTGTTACATCCGCATTTCTAATCGAAAGGATTCTCGTCTAGAGGAACGTTTTAGATTAGATAACATATCTTGAGGACTCAAACTATCAATTTAAATTTTTAATTGAGTTGTTTTCTTGACAATTCAAACATGTCTATGTCTGTATTATGTATCGTATAAGAAGATTTGTTTGCGATAAAAAGAGTTCTTGTATTTAAAATTTCTTCTCTCTTGAAGTTCTTGTCAAAAAAGTTACTCAATCCATCAATTTAAATTATTTCAATAATTCTATCATATTTGCTATATATATATATATATATATATATTATAAAATAATTATAAATTGTTTTATTTATCCTTACTTTATTAATATATCCAGTATTCCGCATAAGATAGGGTTCGCGTGAGGTATTTGTTTCCTAAAAGATACGGACAAATCATACATATGCCCCTTAAAAAAAGAGTAAAAAGAATGAACGCAGTCAAAAAACTCCCTAACTGATATCTGCACCTAATAAGAATCACATTTTAAACCTTCTACTCAACATGCATTTTTTGTTCTCAAGAGGAAGTAAAATGCGGCAAAATCTGAACGAGCAAAAGCGAAACTCATGTGGTACACCTGATCAGTGGCCTCCCAATTCCCAAGAGGAATGGTTGAATGTGATTTTGATCTCATCTTGCGTCATCCATCCAACCAAAAACCACAACATAAAACTAACGGATATAATTTTGATTTAATCAATGAAGAAGTATTAATTAATATAATACAACATACACAAATCTTACCAAGATCATGATTATGTTTAATTTAATGAAGACATTAATTTTTAATTAAGGGATAATTAGCTCTTAAAAGGACATCACATGAGAGTAATGGTTGGTGTTAATTTTTGCAGATCCCCAATAAACAATCCCCCCTCACAATCACCTTGTTCTTTTGACTAATTTAAACTCCCAAATTGAGCGGTTTTAATATTTGGAGGGATATCTTATTGTTGAAGGAGCTCAAATTTTGAACTAAAGTTAGGTATGCTTATGGGGTATGTTGAATGCATAGTACATTTGACATATTCCCCAAATTTTCCATTTTAGATTGGGTATTGGATCTTGACTTGATTAACCAAACAATGGGAAAAGGTATATACTCATCTCTCCAATTAAGATTCCAATATTACGTAAATTAACGTGAGAGCTTTTAAGAGTAAATGTTGCAATTCCAATGAAACAGAGAGAGTATTTTTCTATACCCAAAAGAAATAACTCCCGGTACAAAAAGAGTAAGAATATAAAAAAGTGAGTAAAATTGATAAAAATATTTTTTTATGGAAAAACGAGAGAAATATATAGATAGTTTAGATGAAAATGTAAGTTAGATGTGTAGATGAGAATTTGAAAAAAAAAAAGTGTAGATTATGGCCAAAAATAAAAATTGGACAAATTAAATAACACATTAAAATTAAAAGAAAAATAAGGCTATTTCTTTAGAGTAAAGGGAGTATGTAAATTATTAACATTTATTAAGGTTGTATACTAATAGATTATATATAAATATAAGTAAATATTAAAATGTGTTTTAGACACTCTAAGGTATGATCGGTGATTTTAATGATTTTTTTCGATAATAATAATTTTGTTAATACTTGAAAAAACTTTAGCATCAAAATAGCAAAATAAAACTAAAATAAAATAAAAATGAATTGTACTAGAATCACAAACCTCACCAAAACAAAATGATTTCAAACAACATAATAAGTTAGTATCCTTAGCTTTACCAAGACAAAATCATATCAAGAAACATAATTATTCTTAACTAGGATAGTAGTTTACATATTTCAAGTAAATTCTTCAAGGATTTCACTACTTACTTACATGACACAATTATTGTTGAATGTTCCTAATAAATATTTATAATAATATATATATATATTTACGAGATGACATATATTATCATTTTTAAAATTGTGAGAATTTTAGGCAGACAAAAACTACAAATAATACAAAATCAGGATAAGTAAGTCTTTTATATCATGGAATTATAATGTGGTGGTTTATATATTTTGATAGGATTATTGTTATATTTTAGGAATTGTCACATCTACTAGGAGTATTCTTTAAATGGACAAATAGTTTCAGCACTGTAAGGACTAAACCTATTGATGTCTGATGAGACCTCCATTGTCAATTTGAATTCTTTTTTATCGAAAACTTTAACAAGTCACAATGTATTGCTTTGTCATAAGAAAATGACTAATATTTATTAGTTTGATGAGTTTAAAATTGAATTTTCACTTAGTTGAAATAAATTTTTTAATTAAATTTAGAATTTTACTCATATAATTTTTCATAAAAATATGACATATTTGATGAGATAAATTAAACTAAATGGAAAAATAAATTAATAAAATTTCGTGTGACAAAGAAAGTTATTATATTTGACATTGCTAAGATTTGAATTTGAAATTTATTGTAATATTATACTCCTATAATTATTGCATAAATTATTGAGCTCACTTGCAAACAAAATATAATAGGGACATAATAATAATTTAGTAAAAATAGACAAAAATAGACAAAAATGAGAAATGAATTGCAAATACTTGTATGAATTCATTAAAGTAATGAAAAAGCCTAAAAGGTCTAGAAGGAAAATCATGTAGTAGTGGTGATATAGCAGCATATCCATAACAGCTATACTAAGCCAGCTACTTAAAAATGATTTTGTCATACTCATAGCCATTGGGACTTTATAGGATGGTCCATCACACACCAATTAAACAATCTTAATCTCTAATTTCATTGCACTAAATTTAATGCAAAACATAGCTAAGCTAGCTAGCTCATTGCAACCCTATATTAAACAAAGAATCTAAGTTTAAAATTTGTATTTCAATATTTTTAAAATTTTTGCATTTTTCTATACCATATTCTCATAACGAATATTCATAGAATTAAAAAAATTGAATTTTTAAGATAAAAAAAATATATTATTTTATTAAATAAATTAAAAGAAAAAATGAATGCCATAAAGATATATAAAAAAATATATAAATTAATTAAGTTAGTGAAAAAAATAAAGGAAATGCAAACATTCAAAAAAGTTAGTAGAAAATTTGTGAGGGCGACCATAAATACTGAAAGTATTAAAATTAGAGTGACTAATGCTAATTGTGTCTAAATAAATGTGATATAAGTAAAAGATTGTTCAGATGAACAACAAATAAAATGCAAAAAAAAAAAAAAAACAATAAATAGAAACGAAGCGAGCATTACTTATAAAATCTGAAAAAGGGACGTAAAAGTCTATCTTCTACAAAATAATACTATCAATAACAATATAAAAGAGATAGAAAATATATTAGAATTATATCTTCTTAAAGAAATTCTCATCAAATCTTATACTTTTGTTTTAATAGTTCTACTGTATTGTAATAATGGGCCTTGGATATGATCCAAATTTAAATGTAGTTCTTAAATTATATAAGTTATTTATAATATTAATAATTTTGAATATTTACCTGTAAAATTTGATTATTTCAAAATTTCTTTAATACTACTCAATTTTCTTAATGAGATTTTATATGAGAATTTTTAGTAAAACATGTAAAACTCTATATTTCTAAATAAGTATGCATTATTATCATTATAAATATTAAAAATACCACTCCCATGCCTTTTTTGAATACAAAACTTCATGGACTTGTCAGCAAGCTAAGTTAATCTGATTAACTTCTGCACATCCACAAAAGAAAAATATATATTGAATAATATTCTATTTATAGTTTATAATATTATTTATAATTTAAAAAATTACATTCCATACAAATTCAAATTCCCAATTGAAAAGTTAATAAATGGGTCTTTCCAGGTCTTTGCTGCAGTAAGCACACTTAAGGGTGGGAAGAAATAGTACGTACCCCACAATGATTATTTGACTATTTTAATTATGGAAAATAATACTCTATTTGTTATTATGCCAATTTTATTCCCCATATTTTCAGATGTGAGTTGTTTTACATAGGAAAAATATAAAAATAACTTATGATATTATTAATTGGTTTTAGTAGTAAGTCTCTTTAAGGCTTATATACGGGTCACATTTTCGGTTTGCAGCTTGATGTTTTCATAAAACTAAATCAAATCAAAAAATTTTCATTGTTTTTTTATTTTTCAATCCAAATCCAAATAACATTTTTTCACAAATCAAATTAATTTGGTTTAAACTTTTTTAGACCAATTCAAATAAAAATTTGAGCTAATTAAACAAATCCAAAGTACAAATAGAAATAGAAAACTAAAATAGTAAATAAAAAAATTTTTGAAATATAGCAGCTAAAATAAAGGTGGCAAAATGGAACTTAAATTCATGAATAAAGGGCTTACTTTGCTATAAGAGCACCCATAGACATTCACAAAACAAGGAGCTCATATGCATACAATATATATTAGTTGGGCTATTTAGCTCATATGTGAGTGTGTCTCACGGTAAAACCACGTTAGATAACAATTTCTTTTTTGGATAGACTTGAATCCGTACCCTTCTAGTGGGTAAAAGTTCTAAGGACTCACATGTGAATGAAGCAGAGTGTTAAAATACCAATATTATTTACATGACCATTGGAGAAAGAGAAGAGAATATATTATTTCATAAACTAAAAAAGTAACTTTCACTACTACCAATTAAATTTAGTACTAAATCTCTTTAAAACTTATAAGCAGGTTACCTCTTCTCATTCTTAAAAGTTATTCAAAACTATATCTTAAATTCTAACAATATTTATAACATCAACTTCATATATTTAGTGATAAATCTCCCACTCATTTTTTAAATAGATTTTTATGAAATTAAATTCAATTTTAAAAATAAACATTAAAATGGATACTTTCTTTTAAAAAAAATGGTAGACACTAGACAATGTCAGTTATTTAAAACTCTCCATAAATGTGTAGCACATATGATTGCTCAGAAGTGAGTGCTCTCATATAAAAACAACCCAACAGTTTCAGACCCCCCCAACATATACATCACACTTCTTACTTCTTACTTCTTATTATACCATTTCAATTTTTTCAACACTAAACCATCTTTCCACTTTACAAATTTCTCAATAAATATTTAATTAAACCCATAAAAAAAAAAGAATATTTGAGCTAGTACTAATGGGTAGAGAATGGTACCTAAACTGGGGTACCAAATCCTCCTCCAAGAAAGGAAGGACTAATAATAAAGGCGGTGGCGGAGGAATAGGAAGAAAATCAAGTACTCCGCCACCAGTTGCAGCAGCTGCAGCGGCAGCCACTGCAGGAGGATGCATGAATGCTGTACTTCACATGTTTGATTTTCAGTTATGCTTACATCCTCAAGATAGTTCTTTTCTCCCTGATGATCATACTTCTTTAAAAGGTATTATTCATTATAATTTCTTGAAACTTTTCATTTTTATAGTCAGGAGAAATTTAGACTATTGCGCAAGTTATTTGATTACAAATTTTATAAAGCCTCGGACCCTTTGAATTTGTATATTTGCGTTATATAGTAAATTCAAAAGTATATTATTATAGAATAATAACAGTCGAGTTAATTCAGTATTTGCTCATGGAGTTGTAGTTACAATTTCAAAATGAGAGGTTTTAGGACTAACTAAGTTTTATTAATGTTGTAATTCAGGTCTTGAAGCACCACGAAACAGCTTGGAATCAATAGAAGAGAAAGAAAAGGATGATTATCAAGATCAGTTTTCTGTAAGGATTATCATAGTTTACACAAACTATCACTTAATTTAATCTTTTCTACGTACTTATACGGTTAATTAATTTATTTATTTTCAGAAGCGTATTCAAGTGAAAACGAATCGAAAAGACACAGGGCTGAAGCTGGTACAAACACCCAGAAGTAGAATAGAAGACTTCTCATCAGATGGCAGCTCACCAGCAAGTGTAAGGACTCCAACCCTTGTTGCAAGACTTATGGGCCTAGACATTCTACCTGAATCCAACACTACCACTCCAAGATCATCCCATTCTCATATCTTACCTCATCTCAAAACAACCACTAAACCCACCACTAATAAGCCCAATGGGCCTAGCCCAAGCCCACAAAGATCATCATCCATCTCGACTCGAAGGCGGGCCATGGATGTTGTTGATCATCATAGACTATCTCTTCAAATCAACAAGGAGAATAGTATTGTGAAGGAAATGGAGTTGTCTAGGCCATCTTGCTCATCAATAAGTACAAAAAGAAAAGAAGGGAAAAAATTTTGTCATGAAGAAGAGGTTACTAAAAGTCCTAGCTATTATGCTAGGCAAATTATGAAACAAGTTAGGGAAAGTGTTAGTAGAAGAGTTGGTGTTGATATTACTAATACAATTAGTAATGGTAATAAAAAAGATCATTATAGAAGAGATGAACATCTTTTGTCATATTCATTATCAAAAACAAGATCATCAAAACCCAAAAAGATCAAGAAAAATTCATCATATCATGATGAAAATAATAAAGTTATGAGTATGAACTCAAAAATTGATCATCAACATCAACAGCAGCAACAACAACAACAGAAGACTATGGTTGATAGAGATTTAGAACAAAAAATGGTGAGGGAAAATAATGAGGATATGAATGTAAAGAAGATGAATTTGGTGAAAAAGAAGCCCTTTTTGAAGTCTTATGATTCATTAAAGAATAAGAAAGATGAACAATTTGTTAGAGCTTCAATGAATAATAAGAAGAGTAAGACCAAGACTATGTTGTCTAGTGATCTTATTCATGGTACAATTCCTTCAGTTGTCACACTCAAGAACAAGACTACTACAAAATTACTTGACAAAGAGGTAACTTTTTATTATTTTTGGAAAA
Source organism: Amaranthus tricolor (assembly GCF_026212465.1). Lineage (NCBI taxonomy): Eukaryota > Viridiplantae > Streptophyta > Magnoliopsida > Caryophyllales > Amaranthaceae > Amaranthus > Amaranthus tricolor. The sequence goes on along the minus strand of NC_080048.1, from coordinate 1,963,591 downwards.
AATTAATTTTAAAAATCTCACATTTTATTTATCTTGTAAATATCCGGCCTTTACTTCATTTTTCTTTTAAAGGACTACGATATTATTTTTTTTTTTAATAATCTAACTGCCCTTTGAAAGTAAATTAAACACAAAACCTGGATTTTGCTAGGATAAATAAAATGTAAAATTTTTAAAAGCTGAATATTAGAGTTTTAAAATTGTTTTTATTTTATTTTTATGTGAGTTGTTTGTGAATTTTCAATACAATATTTATAAATTTTAAAAAGCATAAGATTATTTTTTAATTTTTAATTTTGGATTGGATTTTTCATGGTCAAAAAGAGGTTATACTAATATAAAGGTAAAAAATTCATAGGGAACTTCATCAAATGTTCAATTTTCAAAACCTATCATGAAAAACACCAGCATTGGAACTACAATCACAACCACGACCACAACCAGTCCAACAAGTCGGTTATCTCGTTATCCGAGGCAAGGGATAAACGAGAAAATAAAGGCGGAAGAAAAAGCGACGCACGTACCCGCGGACCATTGGAAAAGCAGGCCAAAAGATGCAACAACCAACTCTGTGATGGAGTTTCAGTACATCACAAAAATCCTTAAATGTACTGGAATTGACAGAGACACACCAATTTCTTTCATGAGATGGTTTTTACCTTCTCATCCATTAGACCCATCAATTTACCATAATTTAGAAGCTACCCATTATCTTACAACAAGTGATAAATTTGCTTGTGATAGATTAAACCTTTCTATTAATAGAAAGTTAATTTTTCATCTGGTAGATGAAATGTTAGCTGATATATTGAAACCTTACGTTGATCATCATTATCATTATCTTAATTATGTTGATAAGCATCATTATCAACATATTAATGGGTTTCAATTAGTGAAGATATTGTGCACCAAAATCCGAAGTTTTCCTTGTTCAAATTGCCAAACTCTACAAGATATTGATGCATTAGTTGAGAAAGATATGCAACAATTTGGAAGGTCAAGTAACTTGATTGATGATGAAGATGAAGGTGAAGAAATTGTTTCAACAATGGTCGGCGAAATTATGGATTCTCTAGTACAAGAAATTTGTTGCACTGGATAGATCGAAAACAATTTTTTTATTTTTACAAGAATAAGGTTGTATAATCGACTCCTAAAAACCGCCAGCGTTGTTAATAGCATTAAGGTAATGGAATTTGAATCGAAATAGCAAGATTATTATGGTTAATATTAGAATAATTAGGAATTGTTAGGATTATGTCAATGATAATGTAAAGAATAATAATGTTAGTTTTAGTTAGTAGAGGTTTTTTTTCTTGTTTTTATCAAATTTTTTAGGAAATGGTGAATGGACCATATATGTAAATAGTATTCAAATGGGTGCTAATTAGTGATTTTGTAAGATGGTTTTTGTTGGTTTTTTGCTAACATCATTATGAGTTATGTAAATGGGGGCCTAAACTAATTTTAGTCAAAGGGCTCTTTTTATGAAGCCAATACCATATTTTGTTGGTTGCTCATGTTAGTATGTATTTAACTTCTTACACAATATATTAAAAAAATTACCCCTATTTAATTATTTACATTATTCACAAAAACCTATGTGTTAGGCAGCAAAATGAATATGAAATACTTGATTAATTTGTTTCTTGAGTATATGGTTCCAAGCTTAATTCTAAGGGCATTTTTTAGATTATTCATGTCATCCTTTCTAGGATAAAGTCCTCATTCCTAGAAGGTTAGAAGGTAAAAAGTAATTTAATTTTCTTGATATTAGTGAACAATAAAAGTTCAAAATTTTTATTGTCAAATTAGTCAAATGCTATTTTGTGGTTGTTTGACTCTATGGTTAAGCCCTTCTCCTTGGAGAATGGAAGACTTTGATTAGGCTCTGTTTGGTAAGATACCTACTAATTGAACGGGTAACTAAAAGTTGAAAACAAAGATAAAGTGAGAAAAAATGTTGGTAGTAAAAAGTTAATCATAATATAAGGGGATTGAAATGGTACCTTTTAAATTTTAGAAACTTCAGTTTCGAATCGGTACGGTGTTAAACGGTCTGGTTTAATTTGAAAAACTTTCTGGTATGATTTTATTGTCAAATCAGACTAAATCGAACCATGTGCACCCCTAATTCCAACCGTTAAATCATGTTAATATAATTATTTTAGTGTAATGAGAATTTTCAATAGGCAATAGTGGATGGAGAATTGATCTTCATAAAATTAAGTGGGGAAAGTCAAACTCTTATCACAAAAATTATAGGAAAAATCTTCAATAAATAGGCTAACTCATAATTCTCTAATAAACTCGATGTACTTTTTCTAATCATATCTTTTTATGAATTTGGAATACAAAATTGAAATTTATCAATGTGCACACTCACATATACATACCAACTTGCATATCTATCAATTTTGTATTTCGTATAATATATCTTAGGTCTATAAGTATCAAGTAAACTTTTAGTTAAATTGGTTCTTTAACATCTTTGTATTATTATGTAGAAGGCAAAACTTCCACGTATATATTAAAATCTACTACATTTAAAATGGTATTAATATTTCTAAAAACCTAACCTTTAGTAAAATTAACTATACTAGATTCATTTATTTGTAAATGAGTATATATATAGCTAGAAGTTTGTGTACATATATTCTATATCTATTTTAATTTTCAATATTAACCAATATAAAAAAAAGAAATTATAATTTAAAATGTAACAAATAAATTAAAATGGAAAAGTATAAACTATTCAAATTAAAATTGATGAATCCTACGTACACCTGAAAATCTGAATGAAAGGGAGAGTAAAAAAATGTATGGGTTTGGAAAAGGTTGACATGGGCCATTCACGTGGAAGGTGCTGCAAAAATCTATTTGTTGGTAATGGTCCCAAGCCCATTGATAGACTGATGAAATTTTTGAAAATTACACGTGAGATATTTGGATTTTTCTTTTTTCAAATATATTAATTTCTTTTTTTAATTCCATATTTGTATTAATATTTCATTTTCGAATACAAAAAAAATTAAAGGTTTGGGGACAATACTGTGGCTAGACAACAATAACTGTTGTTATTGCAAAGCAAAAAGACGACAAATGACAGTAAATTTAAAGGATGATTCCTTCTCTTTTGGTTGTTTGTTATTTTTGCCTTTTCTTATGGTTTCATCCTTCACTTTTTTTTTTCTCCATGTAAGTTTTTTTTTTTTTTTTTTTTTTTTTTGTAAGTTTTTACTATTGTCATTCAATTTAAACCTATTCAAAGTATCATTATGTAGACTATTATTGGCCCGTTTGGTAGTAATGTTAAATAGTAAGAAAGATAATTAAAAGTTAGTGTAATTTTAGTAGGAAAATATTTTGACAATTTTAATGGTTATGTTTGTTTTTCTTGAATCATCTCATTTTTTCATAAAATTCTTTTTAAAGCATTAACATTAAGAAATGTGGTATTATGTGATAATGAAAATTCTGAAGAAAATTATTTTTTATAATCAAAGTTTCATTACCATGGTAATGACATGATATATTTTGTCGAAAATACTTTACATGTGAGACAAGATCGCATATTAATAAAAAAGTAGGTTGAAAACTTACATATATATTGGGTGGGCCAATCCTCCTACTACCATATGGTTTTGGAAAACAATGAACCTCACCAAGTGTATGTGCAAGTCAATGCTCTTGATCCGTGAGTTTGTGGGCCCGAGCTCACAGGTATCTTGTGTCCAAACGAATGGACCACTGTGAGATTATGTGAGAATTGTCACGGGCTAATACATTTTATTAAAATTTATATTACAAATCATTCTCATTACCACCTTTATTTTAGTACCAACAACCAAATGGATTAAACAAGTTCACAACAAATAATAACAATGTCAAAATTTTAATAAAATACTACTCCCTCCTGTTCAACTTAAGTGTCTCATTTACTTTATGCACTCTATCCAATGCACTTATTCAATCCTTAATATATCGAGTTATGTATAATTAAAAATTATATAAAGTTGATATTAGTAATCTTTACATCAAAACGAATCAAATAAGATCCCACATGACTATGTTTTAACTTATAAATTAATAATAAAATGCAATTTAAAAGTAATAAATAATAATGTCTCAAAAGTAAATGGGACACCTAAGGTGAATAGGAGGGAGTATTAAGTTAGTAACGACCATTATAAAACATTATTACATGTTATACAACGCAAAAAAATAAAAAAATTTAGAAGAATTATGAATTAATTGGGTAGGTAGGTCAATTTGGAGACATGACCATTCAAACATGTCCTTCTTCCCGAATCTTTCAATTTTTTTCTCTTGTGTAAATGTATGAAAATACTTGCATGTACTAATAATTAAATAAATCATTATAAAGTCTCTTTAATTACCCAACAGCCAATTGAATTTCCTTACAGATTTTCCGGGGGCTTTTAGAACTGGCATTATTACCATTACCATGCTACTTCTAATATCTCACCCGTAGTAAATACCACAATGTATTGTCATTTCATAGAATTTAATGAGAATGGTAGGATGAGATCAACATTTTTTTATCAAAAACAGATAATAAATTCACAAATTCTCGAGTTTTGTCTAAGTTGAAGAACAAGTATTATTATTCGCTTTTTCAGGTAAGATCATCAAATCGATGATTCTATTTTTATATAGTCTTTTCCTTCCCTCATCCTACCCTCAAGGCCTTAATTCCCAAAAAATAACAAATTTTTATTTAAGTTGATCTTTCCGTGAGATAATCCAAAATTAGACCAAATTTCCAACTACATTAACTAAAATATTAACTTTTATATTTAAATTCTCACATTAATTAATTATTTAATGTTTAACTCGTTTTCGAAGTTATATTGACACTTTGATATTGATTAAAACGCTCACTTTATTAGTTTAAAAAAGACGATGTGGATGTAATTTACTCTTTGTATGAGCTTGTCTTACGATAGAACGGAGTAAAAAATTTATTGAGACAGAACTGTAAGATATTCTTACATGTATCACGCATTTATCTACCAATTTACTATTTATCTGAGAGAACTCTTTAAATTTGCAGATTGTCAGGGGAAATTGAAAATAAATGAAATTAAATGTTGAAATCTTTACTACAATATAAATACTACTTCATTATAATTAATAAAAAATTAAAATGCATCCAAAAGTATTTTTTGTAAAAAGGGAGCATTTTTAGAAGTATTCAGTGTAAATTTGGCAGGTATTTCGCAGGTCCTGTTTTTGTTATTGGTTTCCTTTTACTTTTTTTTTTTTTTTTTTGTTTTTTACTAATTTGTAAAACTAAATTTGTCATTAAAACATTTAAAAAAAGATGCGTTATGAATTGAAAATTGTATCATAGTTTTGTAAACTGCCTAGTACCTTGGGTAATAACTAAGAGTTGGTGTATGATGCTGTAAGTGTTAAGGAGCTAAATTGAGCTTATTATATTACTATAAGTGTTTGTTCTCTTCAGCTAATTAAAATAAGATAGAAATAATTTATAAAAGCAAAAAAATAAATAAATTGATATGATATGATTGATATTGAAAATAAGTTGAAAAGAATAGGTCTAAAGTTCGATTAGTTTTCACAGTGTACGTGAAAATAAGTTCTGACTCTGTATATTTGGACTTATTAAAATCTAGAGCTTAAGATGTGAGTAAATGAGTTAACTCGTTTGTAAAATATCTTCTTTATCACTCGTTTTGAAATAGGGCATCGAAATCAAGCTTATAGACAAAGTGCACGAGTCAGATGTTTTTTTTTCTGTCTCTTTGATTTTGTACCATATAACTAAATATGTGAGAACTTTTTTAATCATACGGTGAAAACTCAAAAGTATAAAGAGAGTAGAGGAAAGATTGCCATCTACGAATTTCCTGCTCATTGTGGCTTGTATGTTCACTCCCTTGGACGCTGATTTTACTGTGAATGTAACGCATCCTCTATTTAAACATGGTGTCAAATATTTAATTTGAAATGAGATTTAGATGAAATTCAAACTTATAATATTTTATTACGTTGGTTTTTAATATCACGTCAAATAATCAAGTTAGCTAGCTTAAGACCTTCTAATTGGTTATAGCCCAAAATAATGATTAACACGTAATCATTAATTTTTATAAATTTTAAAAAATAAAAGTTACAATAATATAATTATATATATATATATGTAAAATTTTGTAACAATTCTTTTTTCACGCTATCTTTTACTATAACAACCGAAAGTGATGGTTACAGCTGATCTAGTAATAATCTGTCAGTAATTGGTATTTTTTATTTTCTTTTATAAGACTCCTAGTAGTATACAATATAAATACATTTATCAAAGGTATGAGAGTTTAAATAAATATCGAAAAAAGAAATATTAATTCTAATTGTTAATATGCAAGTTGATCAACAAAGAAAACGAGCATCAACTGATTTCTACTTTTCTTTCTATTCTTTTTATATATTTTCTAGAATCTGATTCTTAAAATTCATTTTTACAGTCTTTTTCTATGTCTGTCATAATTGACACCTTTTTGTTATTGTCAATCAAGTTATGTGTAAATTGATTTTTTTTTTATTTTGATTAAATATAACATTAGATTTTTATAGTTAAACTAAGTAGTGAAATTACTTAAAAAAATGCTAGAATTAGTTTACATAAATATAGCCATATAGGTGCGCCAAAGTGTTTTTAAAATATATTTCCACTCTTTGTACATGAAAATGAATAAATGAATTTTCACCGTTCATAAAATAATAATGATTTTACGTATTATTACCTTTTAGATACCTTTTAGATACGCTGAAATACAAGTATATATTTCTATTACATATGATATCATGTTGAAAGAATTGATTATGAAAATCCTCAGTTCTCAAGTATACTAAAATGGTCCACAAATTCATCATAATTTTCCATCATATTAATATTTTTTTTTCAATTAAACACATTAAACAGAGTTAAAACGAATTTAATACATATGTAAACATGCAATGAAGGTATAGTATATATAGTTGAAAATACTTATTGAAATACTAACATTGATACATTGTTCACCTTATAAAAATATTTATAAACCCTAAATGAAAATTAATTATGTGGAAAGGTTGAAATAAATTTCCTTACAAAATTAGTTGAGATAATAATATTTTGGGATTGCCAAACAATTAATGTGAGTCGGCTTTAATTGCTCGACAAGTTGGATAATGCAGTGCATGATCGATCTAAATTCATTTAGTATATTACTGTAGTAGTTAAAGATTCAGCTGAAAGTCAATTCATTTTTAATGCTATACCCTTCCTTTAATAATAATAATAATAATAATAATAATAATAATAATAATAATAATAATATTATTATTATTATTATTATTATTATTATTATTATTATGATAAATTTAACTACTTTCCCTTTGCACACATCTGACATCACACATGCTGTTGATGATGCAAACTCAAAAAAATTCTAAAACTATCAATTATCTCGCATAGAAGTACATTATTATATCAGTCGATTTTGCAGCTAGAGCTACTTACTAATTTAACTAGTTTTAAATATATTGGAAATAAGTAAACTATTTAAGTCTGCTTTTATCAAAATATTTGATGTTATTAATTGTTGGCTGTTTATTAACGAAAATATACATCAAAATCAAAATCCAATAAAAAAGTTAATCTAAATAGTAAATACGCTTTAGCTTTGGCTTGATAGGTAGATTTGCAAAAAGTTATTTAACAAACGTCTTTTTCAGTTATTTGACCGATTAAAAATAAAATTAATTTTTTAACTATCTTTAAAATTATTAATCAATTTTAATTATATAAAAGGCCAAATTTCAAAAATCAAACTGAATTTCATTCCACAAACACACTATATCTCTTGTAACTCCTGAATAGAATTGTGCAACAATTTCAGATTCTACTGTTCTAGTAACAGTTCGATCATGGTGCTAACCTTTTCAAAAGGATCAAAAGGGCTAGATTGGTTAACGAGTTGTCAACAATCCACGGTTGAAATTCTATAAAAATCAAACTTGGTGTTTAAAATTTAGTTTTTTTATTGGTTTTTAAAATTATGTTTGACTTCTGACTTTTTAGTTGGTCGAACAATCAAAAAGTGTTTAATAAGTAGCTTTTAAACTAGTTGAAAAGTCAACATTTAAACCAAAACTAAAAATCTACTCGTAGTTATTTTTTCATTGGTTTTTAGTTTTAACTTATTTTTATCTAATAAGCAACCAACAAATAACAAATGATTTTTATCAAACATTTCTTTAACAGCTAATTTAAATAGTCATCTTATCAACCATTAATTTTTACTGATCAAATTAATTAACAGTTTCTGCTAACAGCTTTAGCAAACAATCCTATTTAAAAAAAGCCGAAAATCTATACTATCAAACACCTTTTTTATTCGAACTATATAACACCGTATTAGTGAATAGTGATAGAGAGATGGAGGGAAAATCATAAAAGAGCAAAAGGAAAAAAAAATAAATAGGAGTCCCGCAAAAAGAGGAGATCTGATTTGAGGTAGGGGCTACCACATGAATTGTCAGCAATGAAATGATTGGAGATATGCATGAGGAACAAGTATCACTCTCATGATGTGAAACGTAGTACTCCACTTCTAATTACTCTTTTCTATCTCCTAATTCCGGTATTTCATTATCTGATATTTTTCTACTGAATATGTTACTATTAATAATAAGTATTTCAGAACGAAAAAAATATATTAAATAAATTTTTTAAACACAGTGATTCCTCCATTTATTTTACACGCTATACAAAAGTTTTGTATAGGAATTAAGAAATTAATATGTTTGTATTTAAAAGAGCATTATAATCTTACAAAGATAGGTGTAAAAGTTAATAATAAAGAAAAAAAACAAGGTAAAATAAACATTCACAGATTTACTTAGTTATTTTTTAACAAAAATAATAATATAGCAAATAATTTAAAATCGTTAAATAAGAAAAACATAGAAGTATAATGAAACATATGAAGTAATATATATTACTTTTCATTTAATTTGCTCCATTTTTATTTTAGCATGTCTTAGTAAATTTGCTTTATTTCTATTTTTGGATATAATTTCATCACTATATCTTATTTTTTAATATGCATCAAAAACAAATGGAGTTAAAGGGCTGAAACAATAGAGTATAAACAATAACATTCCATTACTCAAATGTCATTAAGTATTTTTCACCTAAAGTGGGGTACGGTTTGGAGTTCGGGTGTACTCAACCTTATCTTTATTGGTGTTGACACTAACAAAAAAGTTAATTTCAATTAACCTTTGGTAACAAACATCATGTGCAACTTGATATGAATAAGAAGTACACATCATTGAATAAACTGTATAATAATCTATTATAATTTAAAAGCAAATAACTATATATATTTAACCCCATTAAAATAAGAGACCTATAATATATAATACTACTGTAAATAAGGGGAATTTAGGTTTGAATTTTCCCAGGTTATATATAGCTTTGATTATTTTATTAAAAATCGATTTAATATTAAATTGTGTATATACAACATAAGAGTAACACAAAATAATAACCACATTGATTCAATGCTCTCATATAATACTAAACCGTCAATAGCCACGGTTATCAATAGCAAATTCAAGTGCAATATTTTCATTTTTGATGCACTTAAAAATATGCACTTACTTGGTCAATAGAACTGACAGAAGGAGCTTCTGAATTATGCTGATGCAGAAACAAATGGAAGTTTATTTAGGGGAAAAAGTTGTGCATCTCTTTGCAGGTTGAAGATTGTCTATCCCAAATACTTTCATCATTTAATGTAATTCACTTCAGTTTAATAGCTGTATCTGTATGTACCAGACTATCAGTCAATTTTGCAGGATCATAAATCATAGCCCGAGTTTTCGACTGTTCATTGTCAATTCCGTACAGTTCATTCACATTTATTTTTACTCCCACAAGAGAAACTTCCCAAATCTTAAACGTTCAAATAAATTTTACAATAAGAAAATTGAGGGAGAGTATTAGCTATGCAACTGCACAACTCAATCCACCGCATAAATTATTTTTTATTTCATAAAATAATTTAATATCAAGTAGAGGAGTTTAAAACAGATCCAATAGTTACCCAACTTGTAACTGAAACCAACTTTAATCTGACTTCAAAAATGAATTTAAAATCATACAAAAACCAACGTGAACACAAGTGTAAGCACCTAACCCGAAATCAACCAAATCACCCGAATGAACACCTCAACTACCTAGGGTCAACAGGAAACAAATAAGACTCGTATCCGATCTATATGAATCTTGCCTGGTTGGAAAGCACTTAATAATATTCGAGTGAAGAAATTTTATTACTTGCCTAAAAGCTCAAACTCGAGCATACCAAAAGTGTGTCATGAACTCATGAAAACGACTGTGTAACACAAAACCCATATAGAGGTGTAAAAAGTAACTGGAAAAATGAATAAGATCCAAATAACCGAGAACCAGCCTAGCCAAGACATATAAATGATACACCCTCGAAAGCATTCTATGAGCAGATTCACTGGGTACGATGATGATGATTACCCTCAAATGAACTAATTTCACAGGTTAAAACACCTGAGCAAAGAAAAACACTTGCAAGCTAAAAAGATTAGCAGTATAAAGTATAAACAACTCTAACAGGGAAGAAAAAAAGAATAAAAACAAAGAAGATACCGCATTGTCTTAGAATGAATGCAGATTAGCAGTATAAACAAGAATTTGAATGCAAAAACCAGTCACAAACAAGAGAAGGATCGTGGGCAACTAAGAAACAAAAAGGACTTTCACATTCAATCCTCAGTGAAGAAAAGGTTTTTCTGCACTCCTGTGACTTTCAGCTGATGGTGGACCATTTCGTGTCAGCAAAATATAAGCTGCCAAAAATGAATGTGATTGAAACCGTTATTAGGTGCAACAAATATGTACCAGCATTTGCACTAAATCGTGGCTGAACTTCCACTCTGGAGTCTGGATAGTTTTAGTACAGGGGGTTGGGTTAGTTGGGTAGATTGGGTAGTTGAGTTTCCCTCTAGAGTCTAGATCGTTCTAACAATTTGGCTTTTCTTTCATTTATGAATGAGACTGTGATGGGCTGTCATTGGCAATTAAATCTCTCGAAGTGGCAAGAAACAACACAAAAAAATTCACCTAATCCAAGTTGCATCATCATTAGTTCCTCTTGTTCAAAGCTTATGCAAGATTTCAAATGGCTACGTAAATCAATCTCATGTTCATTTCCCTCATGCTGAACAAGCCACACAAGAAACAAAAGAACCAAGGATTTATAATGCATTCTCGACATTTCAGCGCTTCAATAACATTCTGGCTATCACTCGTGGTTGTATACCTCTAACGTACCAAAAAAATCATCATGGCAATGAAACTCTTCTTTCCTATTGTAATTGAGCCATCTTCAGGCATCTACATAGTCAATAACAATCTTCAAGAGAATGTAGTGAATAGATGAATACCTACATTATCAAACTCGCGTGATTTCTCCCAAGATTTGACAAGCTTGTGAATACTCACCTAAGTACAACATAAGTGTTTCAAAATCATAGAACCTTCAACTTTCCTTTGCCTGGCTAAATACACACATCCGAATAAGGGTAGAGGATCTATTCCTGCACTTCATTCCTCATTTCCTATTTCTTAATACGAGTAATCACAGTTTCTCCCATTTTCCCCGCTTGTTAAAAATATCATAAATCTATCCTCAAAAAACAAGAAATGACGTGAATGTAGCTTAATTACAATCAATCGTATGCACAGATTTGACAAAAAATAACATAACTTTCTAATGAAATACACAAGCAGGAGTAGTGCGAGGAAGTTATAGAGTGCCTATGGGTATTAGTTTTAGTGCAAAAGTCAATATCTAATCTGGACAATGTACAAATATGGCACTTAAGAAATCCAGGAACTATTAAAGAGATTACGATAACCAGAATACAAAAACCATCATTATTGTGTAAGAAATGAACATAAGAAATAGAGGGCAGACTATAACCAGCTCAAAATACAATTTGCTCGTCTCATTAGTCATTATTCATTACGTTCTAAGCATATAGTCCTGAAGACAAACCTACAATGAGGCCTAAACTCTGAGAATCATCATGTGACAATAACGTCAGAAAATTAGGTATCAGTACCACTCAGTACCACTCAGGACCATATTGTTAAATGCCTAAATCTCTCTCAACTATTTCAAGGACTAAAAGATTTTGATCAAGCTGGCTAAAGGTTACAGATTACAAACAGAAACATATCACATGTACCAATAAGTAGATTAGAAATGTAAGAGAAGCCAAAAGGTATAACTAAAAAAGCTAATGCATACAACATCCAAACTAGGTCAAGGACCATTGCTATACCTTGGTGCTACACTAAGAAGTCATAAGCACTAGGTGTCAGATTATTTGGGAAAACAATTTTCTTGAACCAAAATCAGACTTTATTCTCTCGTGATATCCCCTAGGCCGGCGAGGGACACCGTTTACACGAAAGAGACAAGAGACTAGTAGAGAAGAGAAAGACAAACATACATATGACAACTCTAATTAAAATAACACAAGTGTTCAACAATCTACCTCTTAGTCTATTGCACTTTCTTTGGATTGAGGAAATTGAAGGAAATGAAGGGGAGGAATTCATAGGTATATTATTTCTTTTGTTTGGATTACCAAATTTAGGAGGGGATAGATTTGAAAAAAAGAGATTTAAAGGGATTAAGTTCCTTAATCTTATTAATCAAATCTCTCCAATTGTGGAAAGATTTGGTAGGAGAATGCTATTTCTCTCCCTCTCTCTTCCTTTCCATCCTAAACAAACAAGGGAGAATTTCCCTATTATTACCTCCCCTTCCTTTCCCTTCCCTCCCTCCTTTCCTTTCTCCCCTCATAAATTGTTATCCAATGAAAGTGTTACTCTTCAATGCCAATTTTCCCAATACCGTTCAACGAATCTCAGTTTCCATTCAGTTTAAGCGTGCAATAATCCCATAATAGCAATATAAAGCAACACTTGTATGTTGTTGTAACAGAGGTAAATTCCATCCATTACCAGCTACACACCATAAAACGCCAGCTCACATAGACCAATGAGTCTAAGCAGTGTGGGAGGATCTTAGGGATATAGGTCTTTCTCCTTCTGCTTAAACCACCCTCTTTTGTGTTTTGTTCTTCACCATGACATCAATTCATGAAGAAGCTAGAATTACTCGGAAAGGAAAGGGATCTAGCTTTTGAAAGCATCTATTCTCTTTGTAGAGGAAGAGGACCATTAAGAATTGGCCCTTTTGCATGATCGAGAACGAATAAGAAGTTTGCTACTCAAGGCCACTAAACTCCTCCCTCACGACATTGATGAGTGCTGCGTTTTGAATGGGTTTGGGGTATCCCCAACTCCATAGGTCCTTGTCCAATCTTTTAATGAGAATAAAGGTCCTTACACGGGCTTCCAATCTCTAATCTTAGACTTGCTTGCTCTACAAGCTAAAAATGACCATAGACCACACATCCAATGAGGATGTAAAAACGGCAGGCTATACTGTTCTTACAGCTCTAGATGCACCACCGAACCCCAAGCCTTTGTGGCACATTCTTGAATTGTAGGCTACTTGAGCTTCACAAAGAATAAAGATTCTTCAAACCATTAAAGTGTATCCCAACAAGTATCAACACAACAGACCATAGTACAAAATATTGCCTGCACCACCGTATCACAACAATGTTGTTAAGGTTTTTGAACTTCGTGACCGACCTATAAGCCGAGATCACCACAAAACCATCCAAATTGACCGCGACCGTCACTGCGCCCGCACCCAAATCTGAAATTTTGCACTATGGATTGGCCTCTTTAATTAGCTCATGGAGGTTTATATTAATGCCCTAAAATGAGAATAAAACCCTAAAAGAGGCTCACTTAAATTACCCTAATATGCAAGCAATTTTCAAGAATTGAACTAGTGAATCAACGGTCGACTTTCAAGTTCTATTTGACAGCCTTCTTGGTATTCATGCCCATGGGTGAGTCACAAATGTGGCCATGCTAGATTAGAATGTGGCATATCCTTGATTTATACGTCTCAAAATATGCCCATCATAAGACATACAGCCCGTAATTCTAGAGGACTAAAAACAAACGCAAGCCATTGCCATCATCGATAGACGTAAACCCGTAGCTCCTATGTCAGTGATCTATCCCAGATACACCCAGAGAACTGTAGACATGTCAAGTCCATAGACACTGGCACACTGCACACTGCACACTGCACACCGTATCCATGGCTTGGCCAAGAAAAAGTCAAAATCTTCAACCTTAAAGGACGCAACACTAGGGTTTTATTCGTCAAAATCTAGCATCCAAAATTTTCTTCCTGGTAACTTTCTTTGTACAAAGATAGAAAGAAGGAAAGGGGTTGAGAGAGCACCAAAGCCTACGAGAAACCATAAAAAATAGGGGGAAAAAAGAGATGTCTGGATCAATTTTAAATATAAAGTTAAATCCATCTTAAGGTAAGTGTGACAAGCAGAAAGGCACAGTCACTAATGAATAACTACAGTCAACAGCCAATGGTATACTTATAAGAATACATTTTTATTTAAATGGAAGTAATGATAGTAATGACAAAGTCTAGAATCAAACATAAAAATAAGCCAATCACTATTCACAATGTAGATATAATAGAATCTATAACAGGATGAAAATAACCTAGCATTTGAAAGTACCTTTTGAAGAATGTGCAGAAATGTTTTCATCACAAAACTTGACATAAAAGCTAAGTCCTCTCAACTTCCAGTATCCACATCAAATCCAGCACCAGTCCAGCCAGGTGTAGAACCTCTCCCTTTTGACAATATTCCAATTCCCCTTCCTCTACCATGGTAAAGGGTTTTCTTCTTTCCTCTTCCTGCTCCATCAGTACTTGGTGGCTGATTATGAACTTTAGTTGGTGAGTCTTCAGCATTTGCTGGACTGGGAGAATTTGAAGTTACTCCATTTACTTCTGGCGTCATAGAGGCAGGTGATGCACTAATTGGCATGCTGTGCTGCAAAATTCCATTATGATATCAAATAAAAAATCAGCTGTAGGATCCATAGAGTATCAATCGTTCATCATATCATGAAGAAATTTCATAGCTAATAAATCCAAATTCAATGGATATAATTACTAAAATTATTCTTGCCATTAGTTTTTCTCTTGTTCTTCCTATTGCTTCATAATTCAGTCTCTCCTTCAAGGGTTTCATTTAGAAAGAAGTAAAGAACTTTAAATTAAACGCAATAGATTTAATTACTAAATCTATTCTTGCCATTATTTTTCTCTTATTGTTCCTACTACCTACTGCTTTTTATTCACTCTCTCCTCCAAGGGTGCCCTTCAAAAAGAAATCAAATACTCAGACCCCAATCTAACAAAGAACTCACTCAATCATTGTGATGATAACGTCCATTTTCGTTACCATTACATACAACTGCATTGTATATACATTCAGGAAATGTAGCTAAGTCCGATAAAACTTCAGGATATCAGATGAGAAATACATAGAGGTTTTATGGGACAATTGAATCATACAATGCTCAGTTTCTCACCGCTCTCTAATTCTTTTTCAGTTCCCCATCCAACCCCCCCCCCCCCCCTAACTCCTTCCAATGCGATGGGGATTTAAATTCCAGACTGTGCAATGCAATTATTGGAGTATCGGAAAATCTCCTTGACTTCTCTATTTTGCTTGTGTGAACAGGGAATAAAGGACCATAGAATTGCTCATAATGTCCTCAAAAGAGTATAGAACTTAATGCTGCATAAAAAGATTGAACAGTGCCAAGCATAATATGTGAAATTCTAAACCAGAAGAGATAATTACACCAAAGAGTATACATTATGGAAACAACTTACCGGCATGATTGAAGTTGATACTCTTCCTGGATTCAAAGCTTCAAGTCGCCTTTTTAACTCCTCAAGTCTTGCATACTGGGAGTTATTGCTTTCTTGGACCTAGTATACATAGAGGTGTCAGGAAATATGACAAATATCCACGTAGTCAAGCACATGAAAAGTGAAGTATACCAATTGATTCAAGTCCTCACATAGCTTCTGTTTAACTTCTTCCTCATCTTGTACAACTTTTAAAGCAACTTCCCACATCTGAAATTTATATGACAGTTAATAAGATGCCATTTCTACAACCGAACTCTATTTATCAAATTAATCCATCAGCAATCATTCTGCATTCATAAAAACAGATTATAATTGTAAAGGTGTTAAAAACATGATGCATTTGATATACACATCCAGTAATAAAATACTAGACAGCAGCAATCCAGTATTGAACCCCGTGCAGTGAGCATTATGTATTAAAGAATCTGAAGTACAAATCAAATCTTGATACTAACCAAAATAACCTACCAGAGTTATACACAGAAGAATAAGACGGATCACAAACAAGAAAGCAGAAACTCTCACCAAAGAAAGGTTGCAAAGACTCTACCCATCCATTACTTTCAATCAAAGGGTATCTCTTTCATGTATTTTAGGCTTTGAGCAAGGCCAAATACAGCAATAACATATCCATATTGATCCCATAGAGGAATGGGTACCTTGTCTGCGTAAATCCACTGGTATGCAGCCTTCTTCTTATAATAATAGAAGCATAGACTACTTATTCTGATTCTTGTGGGGTCTACCCCTTCTTATATAGACCACTTACAAGGTATTCCAGAAAACAAAAAATGCTAAATTCTGAATTCAAGTCAAGTCCTCCGTAGTCCATTGTCCTAGACCAAAGTCTCCTTAGAGTTAAGATAAATGTCTTCAATGATTAATGCAGCAATACTAGCCCCAAAACAGCAGCCTAGCCCTCTGATTCTCATGAACTGCTCGGGAAATGTTGTTACCACATTATGAATAGATTCATAATGGACTAGGCAAGTTCCACGTAATTCTTGTTGCTTTAGTCTAAATTGAAGTGCCCAACTCTCAAAAGAAACAATTAAAAAAGTTGAAATAAACTTTTAATTCTCAATAAGGCACTTGGTCGCTTCAGATTAGACTATAAAAAACCTTGTAGAACTTTTAGAAACTCACTGAGCCCAAGTGGATCAAAATTTTCTTCTCATAGTCAAATCCATGAAACATATCCTACTGGACAAGATTTCAAAAAATGAGAATGGAACATTTTGAGATTGATCATAGATAATGTCTTAAAAGAGATACATAATTTCGCATATGAAGCAATATGTCCTCATATCCAAACTCCAAATTGTAACATGTAGTGAGGGATAAAAGGATGCTACAAATTTTTGCACATATAACAAATGAATACCCTCTTCCACCATATAACGGGAATAACAATCTAGCACTCCAAGCATAGACCCTTAACAGACTCGAAATAACATGAATATAGCAGGGTCGATATGAGAATGATCACAAGAAAAAATCGTGCCATCTCAAGTATAGACCAAGGAAATACCTTTTTTGCTTGTTCTTCCTTGACCTTAGCTGCTTGAATTTTGTCATTTTGGATCTCAATTTTTTTTCTTAGATGTTCAAATGCTGGAAAACAAAACGTCACCAAATAAGTACTTCAAAGAATTACTATTTGCAAGAAACTTAGATATTCATATGTACTCCCCCCATATATAGAAAATTTTATCTCTATTTCTTTCTTCCTTTGTTCCAATGACTAACCTTTTCTATCTATATCCTTTTCCATGCTACGTCATTGCTACTTTGCTAGAGTAAAAGGGTATAACATTTTGGAACAGGAGAGCATATAAAGTGACTCGCTAAACCATATGCGCTTCTTTGCTATGTGAAGCATCAGATAGTGAAACCCTTCTTTATTATTACAGAATTTGGTTGTGTGCATTTGATCTCTCTACCTTGCCAAGATAAAAGTCATTTAGTGGCAAAAGGGTGTAATTAATTCTTAAAACAAAGAATCATGGGCCTAATGGTTAAACGTTTTCCCTTTCACTCTTGTGACAAAGATTCGATTTTCACTACCTACAGAAATGATTCATTCCCCTTCCCCTTGCCAGTAGAGATTTTTCAGTGTTACCCCCAACAAAAAAAATTCTTAAAACATTCCTCTTTATGAAACACTAAAAGAGGAGGAAGCCAACTCAACAAAAATATTGATGTCAATATACAAATATAATGATAGAAAACTAACCGGCATTTTTTGAACCAGCAGTGAGTTTTAACTCCAAATTTAGGTTAGCAAACTCACGCTCAACATCACGAATTTTTGAATAATTTTCCTCTATATATCTGAAGAATACAGCAACAACAAATTCATTAAGTTCAATAAGAACACATTCACTCATTAACGTGCATCAGTTATTAAGAAGTACTAACAGCAGCAGCAAAAGATAATCGAGATAGTTCATTGCTGACTCTAGCAAGGGGGTCTGTTAATTACTTTTACTTGCCAGTTTGTCATATTGTAATATGTTGTTATAAAGTCTAGAAACTGAGAAATTTGATCAGGTAGCTTACTGTTTTCTCGTTCAGTTTCAGTTAAATATATTACCAAATTACTTTTTCATTTCATTTTTGCACAGTAATTACACAAAAAATATGACTCCTGCATTGAGCAGAAATCAAGAAAATTGATTTGAAAAAACTCTGTTGCTTTCTCTTCAACAATAACACAACAACAAAGTATTGTGACAAAGATTGATGCAATTTTCTCATTATGCCAGGCCTAGATGCAATGACGATTAATGGAGAATTATCCTAATAGGGCTTTTTCAAACGCAAAGATTCAAAATATATGAATCAATTACCATAACTTCTCATGTAAAAATGGGGACGAAGACTATTACTCCTTCAAATAGAAAAGTTCCTTCAAGGCACTTGCATTCCACCAAGATCTCTAGATTTAGTACCAACAACCACATAGGCCGTCAAGCTACTTGCATTCCACCACAATCTCCAAATAATGTGCATCTCAATAAGGTAAATGACATCAAATTTGAGCAAAAATCTTTAATCCCAAAAGATGGGAATAGAAATGCATCAACTTACGAGGTCTTCTATGGAAAGCAAAAATGAAAACTAATGCTTACTTAAGCACACCAAAATTATGTTTTCTAAGTCTAACTTCCAGTTTGACTACAGAGCAAAGTATATTTTGATTTGTGAGTGTAATGAATCTAACAAAGTAGCAAAAGCTAGGAGCTAGCTAAAATCGTCTTAAATATTGTGGCTTTGTGGGTTTAGCAATGAACTCAATATGTATGCAAGTAAAAAGATGAAATTCCATGAAAATAACAAACAAGAAAAAACAAATTTTAATGAGATTTGCCAATGCATATCTCTTCTTAGGCTAGTGTTTTGTATCATGTATTTAAATGAATTGTGGAGCTACAAGCTCAATCAAGATACAACACTGAAACTTTGAAAATAATAACCAAGAACACCAAATTTAATGAGATTCACCAATGAACTAGACATTGGACAACAAAATGCATGCTTCATCAAACTCCATGCTCAATACACCAAATAAGTCATGTACTAACTTGACCGTGAAAAAGTACATGCCCAAGTAAACTTAGCAAATGACTTAATCCAAAATACTTTTCTCCATACAAGCATGGGAAACGGAAATCTCCCATGGTCATTATTCCAAACAATGAGTCAAAGACTTTGACTCAAGTCACATTTCGGACAATGACAAAGATATATACAAATTTCTCCTAATGTCACCAGGTCTATATGCAATGATAATTAATGGTGAACAATGATCTAATAGACTCTTTCGAAGACAAAGATTTGAGATATATAAACCAACTCATTATAAGTGTAGCACATAATTCACTGGCTAATTTGCTTTTAGAATTCACAGTTTACTCAAAATGGCCCAGAAAATGACCAAAATCCATCATAATTCGCTTTGCTCAATTTCAATTCCCTTTACGGTTAGCAAACCATGTGACATTACTAAATTTAAAGCCTTCAATTTTCACTCACAAAATTATAAATCATTTCACTCAAAATTGTAATGCAAACAACGATATCTCAAATTATATCAATTCGAAACAGAAAACAATTAAAATGAGTAAAATAATTCAGAACTTACTTCTTAAGTTGAAGCTTTTCTTGCTCAATAACCTATAACCAACACAAAAACCTACCATTAGAAACTGATTGTTTAAAATAGAAACACTTAACTGATACTTCTATAATTTATGAGAAAATGAGAGAGAAACCTTTTCAGTGTAGGCGATAACAGGAGCTTCACGAACAAGTCCATCAGGGCCAATTTCCGGCATTAAAGACGGATTTACATTGTTCGCCATTGATCTTGTAATTGTTCCTTGATCTTCTCTCTTAGGAAATGGAAGTGGATCTGGAGTTGAATTTGTAAAGGAGAGTTATCAATTACGAGGAGTGAGCGGAGAAATGTTAGGTCAGAAGCTTTATGAAATGAAATGAAATGAAAATAAAAAGGTTAGTAGCACTAGATTAGTGATGCAGCAAGTATATTGATTATGGGAAATTGGGAATGTGGAATTAGTCTTCATGTGGAGAAACCATCAACTGTGGAGATTGTGATCTTCCATGGACTATAATTACTATACGCTTCCTTTTACTCCACCTTTTTAGGCTAAACTCAAATATGAAATTGGATTTTTGTAAAAATGAAATACTTAAAATTTTTTTGTCTAAAACTATTTAAGGAAATTACTTTTTGTTAAAGACTATTGGGTTAACAATAGTTATCTAAATTTCTCGTAAATATAGCACATATAAATCATGTGTAATTTACCTAAGAAATAAATGGTAGTTTTTAACAAAAAAAATAACTTAATCTACATAATTTTTAGAAAAAAAAAATTCTTTGCGGAAAGAGAAGGAGAAGGCCCAAAATAGAGTTCATTCACAAAGAAGAACACTTATTATTGAACACTTATTAAAGTAGCCAACAGAGTATAAGAAAAACAAGAGAATAAAATAGAGGTTTTGAAGCTCTAAGTTGCCTAAAGTTCTCAAAATCATAGCCAAAGAAAGTGAGAATGTAGTTGGGTCAAATTCTTTATGATTGAACTCTAGGCTAGATACTTGTGCAATCAACGTTTTATGATCTAACCTATATTGGCCCTCCTGTTTAGTTAATTTTTTTAAGGTAAACTAAAAGGGCCTTAATTTGGTTGATATATATCACCTACACGAATGATTTTCTAGCTATCTACCTTCCAGAGAATCTCTATACGACCTATGAAAAAATTGAGGGAAATTTCACGTAGTAACTCTAAGGTTTTAGATTTTTCACGTGGTAACCAAAACTTTTAAAAAATCCATGCAATAACTCTGAGGTTTACCAAATTATTTTACTGTGACCTTTTTGCACATAAAACGTTAGCAAACATTAATTTCGAAGCTTTAAGGCTGCTATACGCCTATTTATGCGACTCACCATTTCAAATGCCATCAGTTTCAACTTTTTTCCCCAAAACATAAACCCTATGTAACACCCTGAGATTTTAATGACGTAATTATTTAATATTTTAATAGTTTTTAAAGATTTTACAATTATTATTTAATTATTTCCGAATTAGTTTTAATAAATTTCTTTCATATACGGATTTAAATGTCGACTTATATATATATTAAAAATATAGTTACGACTTCTCCAATAAAGAGGTTTGAATCGAAATGATTATTTATTAAAATGTGTGAGCCCTCGAAGGTGAGTCTCTTAGTTGGGTCTCGTAAGAAAACAAATCGAGATGAAAAATAAATAAATAAATATATAATAATAATAATAATAATAATAATCATAATAATAGAAATAACGAGTATAAAAACGTTGAAACCCTAAACACTCAAGAGGGAGCCGTCACTTCTTTCCTTCTTCTCCTCCTTCTTTCTCTTCTTCTTCCTTCCTCCCTCACTCCCGCATTTTCCCCCTTCCCGCACAGCAGCCCGGCAGCCACGAGGACACCAGCAACCCCTTTTCTCCCCTGCGCCACCAGTGAACGACCAGCAGCAGCCCGCCTTCTCCTTCCCGCAAGCAGCAGCAGCAAGGCTGCGTTCTCCTCTGACCAGCAGCTGCGTTTTCTTCTCGCCACCGCAGCACACTCCCTCCTCCCTCGCTGTGGCTGGCCGGCAGCAGACCCACGAACAACCGCCAATTGCTGTTCGATTTAAGGCCCTCTCCAGCCCTTCTTGGCTTTCGTGCACCACCACCACGACCTTCATCCTCCTCTTCACCATTCTTACTAGTTTTAATCTTTGTAAGCATCTCACTTTCCAATTGATTAATTTACTAATTTTAATTAGAATCTACCATGTTCATGAGTTGTGTGTTGATTGTGTATTGTATTAGTCTCATTGAATTCTAGTATGGGTAGTAGTTAAAAGAATTGTCATTGAAATGAAATGATTAGGGTTTTATTTAGAGATGTGATTACTAGTAGTGTGTGTGTGTGTTTGTATGCTACTTTGGTGATGTGATGATTTATTCAATAATCTTATAAGTAGTTGAGACTTTGTTGATTATCGTGGTGGCAATTAGTAATGTTTTGATTACAATTGACTATAGAAATGGTTTTGGTTGTTAATTGGAAGTAGGAGTTGCTAATTGTTATTGATTTAATTGTAGAGAATTACTACTACCTTATTAGGTTGTTATTGATGTTGTAAATACGTAATTTCAATAAGTCATGAGCATAGTGTCTAACTTATTGTTGAGAGTTGCTAAAGTTACTAGTTATGATGTCGTGATTGTAGTTCTTCCTAACCTTGAAGAATATAATGGATGATATTGCGATGTGATAAACTTAAGATTCGTCATTGTCGTCATATTAGCACTACATGAACATCGCAAGATTTAAGTGTGAATTGATATGTTATCCTAAAGTAACGTGGATCGCTATAACTCAAGTTGATTAATGTAAAGAAACTATTCACACATACTTCTACTTTAAATTGATGGAAAGACTTATGTTGTATTGAGTTAATAATTTTTGACTTGTATTGAATGGGTTGTGTGCGTGCTAGAGTAATCGGAAACTCATGTTGAATGGGTGATAGCGGTTAAATTGGTATTTAGTTTGGTATGTCAAAGTAGTTAAGGGAACTTAATAGTTCTACTCATAACTTATATAGGTGCCTATTACGTAAGAGGAAAGTAGAGCCTTAGTTGGGTGATTTTGTGACTTTTGATCGTGCGGTGACACTTACAGGTACGTACACGCAGTAACTAACCCTTATACGCAATTTGCTTTAAGACATTATTGTTTATTGTGATAATATACATTGCATTGAAACTATGAGATACTATTGAGTACACTTTACATGAAGAGTTATCGACTATGAAATCCTTGCGCTTAGAATAGTTTAGAGAATGAGAGTTAATAGAGGGCGAGAACTACCCCTTATTTATTTAAGAATTAGATTATGCCTAATTGGAGTTAGAATGACTCCTTTATAGGTGAATTTCATATTCTATTGAGCGGCTCAGTGGGTTTTAGCGCGCTGCTATCCCAGGGCGCTCATTAATAGTTGAGAGTGGAAGTTATTCCCATCTGATAAGGTACTATATTATGATTAGCTGGCGTGACTTAACTGGATATGTCCGGTTGTTTTATTAGTCCCCTAGGTGAGGTTCGACGGGACCACCGTAAGGGGGGTATGAGCATGCTTGGGTCATTGGGCGCCGGGAGGCCGATAACGCCTCTTGACCAAGGTGTTACCATGCGGGCCTTGCAAACCCCAATATGGTGGCCTCTTCACTGGTTTAGTACCCCAGTGTGTTAGGTTTAGCCCGAAGGTAGGACCCGAGAGGGTCAGCTGGAGGGGGCATGAGCTCATACTTTGCCATTGGGCGCCGGGAGGCCGATAACGCCCTTTGGAGTGTCACTATGCCAGGAAGTAGAGAAAAGATCCACTGATAGAAAACTATTCAGTGATAGAAAGTTTATTCATTGATCGAAAGTTATGTAATGATAGAAGGTTCATTCTTTGGTAGAATATTTACTCATTGATAGAACGTATACTTATTATTGATAGAATAGTTTATGCTAGTGAGAAGTGTGCCTAAGTTAAGTTACTTCAAGGGTATTACGAACTATGATCACGCTTACCTTAAGATAGACAAGCTCTATAAGGGTATGAGTTAGGTATTCTGTTAATGCCTAGGTCGAGTTAATCTATGCGTGTTTTGCAAGAGTTTATGTTTGAAGAGAGGAACGTGAAGACCTGCATTCTACCCGAGAGCACATGGTTCGGGTTGGAAAGCACGTAATGAAATTAAGAAGTATAAGTGGCCGATAAACGGTTACTATCCGTGCTTGCGTTTTATGAAATCATCTTATTTGTTTTATGATATAATGCTATCTAGTAGTTGGCCTTATTCTATTTGATGTTAGTTACTGACGTGTATGTGTTTGTGTTTATGTTTGTTTGTTGACTTTCTATGATTGTCCTGCTATGACACATTGGCCCTTGGTCTAATGTCGAGCAGCAGGGGGATCATAGACCAGCGTAGCAGGTACTGGAGCTTCTTATGCATTGCATTGCATTTGGGGAAAGTGATGAGGGCGAAGCATAACTTGTGTCATTACCCTATCTTTCGATTTTGTATCTCTTGTTATCTTTTGTAAATTTCGGTTGTATATGTTTTGTTATGAGGCCTTGTGTCCTCCCACGTGTATTTGTATTTCCGCTGCGTAGTTTATAACTCTGTATGGTTTTGAGTAGTTAAGTCTTTTTAAAAAACGCAAACGTCGACACTGGAACCACGATCCATGTTTGGCATGTTGATTTGAGAAGCCGGCGACGAATCATTCCGCCGTGATATAGTTTTGATAAGCCGTTAGTGCCTTTACTTTATTAGCTTCTTAATTAACTTTTGTTTTTCTACAAAGGCGCACAGTTTTAAGGCAGATGCTGCCAAAATTTCCACTCACCTTTTAAAAGTTAATAATTAAAGTTTATCTAAATTCTTTTCCTTTTTCTTTTATGTAACACCCGAATTTCCTCCCGTCCTTTACGGTTTTGGTTTCGTTAAGGGGTCGGAAATTCTGAGGTGTTACACCCTAACTCTAAAATCTTTCATCAAAATCATATTTTTTTTCCTCCAAATCATATTTTTCCCCCCAAATCCAAAGATGATAGAGTAAGGGTTTATGTTCTGGGGAAAAAGGTTGAAACTGATGGAATTTAAAATGATGGAATTTAAAATGATGAGTCGCATAAATAGACGTAAAGCAGCTTTATAGCTTCGAAATTAACGTTTGCTAACGTTTTATTTGCTAAAAGGTCACGGTGAAACAATTTGGTAAACCTCAAGGTTACCGCGTGAATTTTTTAAAAGTTTTTGTTACCACGTAGAACACTCAAAACCTTAGAGTTAACACGTGAAATATTTCAAAAATTATTAATTGTTATTAAAATTGAATTTGATTTGTTGATACATCACAATTAAGAAAATTACGATAATTGTAGATGATATTGATCTTTTGTAACCTTTTGTTATATTATTGTTTGATATAATTTACTTAAGGATTTTTTTGTTATAAAAGAAAATTTGATATTATTTTTTGTAAAAAGTGAATCTTCTTTTATCAATAGATTAACTTTTATTATATAAACTTATATCAAGACCAAAAAATCTCCTATGAAAGACATCACTATCTAATCTCTCAAGTTATTAATACGTAGTTATTCGTACCTCATAGAGTCATAGTTCACTTTGTAACAATGTCTTCCAACTTATGATTTTGATGACATCAAGGGTGATAAGTTCTCTGAAAATGTATGACGTTTCTTCTTTTCTTAGAAAAATAAGTAGAGTTAGGCTAAAAATAGTCTCACAGATTTAAGGAAATTAAATAGTTGATAGTTATAATTATAATTATAGTCATAGTTATAATCATAATCATCAATCTAATATTTCTCATAAATTGATATTTAAAAAAAAGAAAAATAGCGAATAAAAAAATAAGAAGAGTAAAAAAGTATGCTTGCACTGAGGATGCTATTGTTGATAATTATAAAAAATTGGATTTAGTGTTAACCATACACCTATTGTTAGGAGGTGGAGGGAAACATATTCTTATGTTGATGCGAAAGATATCATTAAGAGGGATATGGATACGATGGTCATCTTAGATGTACAATTAGTTCCTAATACTAGCAAGGGCGGAACCAAGATCTGTCAATGTTGTCGACTGATATCATGTAACTTATGTATAAAATTATATATAAATAGATGTTTATATATATATATATATATATATATATATATATATATATATATATATATAGGGGAGGGATCCAATGAGAAAAGTGTTAAAAATAAGAAGGGTAAGAAGGACTCTACACCCTTGATTTCACTAAAATAAAAATAACTATTGTTTATAACATAGAATTTTTTATATATATATATATATAACATAGAATCTTTTATATATATATATATATATATATATATATATATATATATATATATATATATATATATATATATATATATATATATATATTTTGTTTAAGTTGGTAGGATGTATGTGACAATATTTAACCCGAATTCAATTCCTTATAAGCATATTTTTTATAATAATATTATCGATACTATTTGATTTTATTCCAGATCTGCTATTGATAGTGAAGCCTTTTGCAGTCTCTTGACAATAGTGGGAATGGGAGGCTTCGGAAAAATGACTCTGACCCCAATTTCTGATTAATGATGATAAGATTTTGAAGGAGTTTCAAACCTTAAGGTTATCGGTTTGTGTATTTGATCAAGATGGGGTTGTTTTGTGTAAAAACAGTTTTATATAAAATTTTAGATATTAGCTCCTCAATGAATTGGTGCAAAAGCAATTTCAAGAGCAATTTAGAGGAAAACAAAAGTACCTTTTAGTTTTTGAACAAAATTTTAGGAGCGGAGATTAATCAATACAACCAAAACTCATAACATAAATTTTAAATTAAATTGAAGTTCGACGCTCTTTTATCACTTTAAAATCATCTTAATTTCATTGACAAAATATGTTTATGCTATTTGTTTCTGAAAGCGCAAGCCTCAAAGAGGTTCAACAAAGAAAAACAAATGAAAAATATAATGCAAAAATGAACACAAGTGTTTATAAGGTATCTTGAATACCTCCCCCTCAAATATAGTTTATTATAATGAATTCAACAATTACAAGTATAATAAACCTCCCTTATCTTGAGAACAATCTCTCAAGATCACAAATACTAAAGCAAAGTAAGAACACTCTCAAGTTTTTAACAATGCAATAGCCCTCTCAACAATATGTGTGTTTGTGGTGAATGTTACTATGAGTGATGAATCCTATTTATAGGCAAGATATTCATCACTCTTAGTATTCCCTCATAAATCACCATAAATATACATGTAACATCTCAATTAACATTCTAATTAACTATGACAATAAACATTACAATAAACAATAGAGTAATGCACCACATTATTGAATAGACACTACAAATTCTGACCAAAACAGAATCCAAAGTAGTCTGCTGAACTTCCGCTCGACCTGAGCCACTACCTCGCTCGGTCGAGCGTGCTTCCAGGAAAGCTACTCACTTGTTCTGGACTTCTTGCTCAACTGAGCCAACACCGCTCGACCGGTCGAGCCAGACATAGCTCGGTCGAGCGCCTGGTCGAGCCGCTCACAGTCTGTTTCTCTTCTTGTTGCTTTGATCAAACAACTCTTATCAACCGTTCCAAACCTTAAACCACCCATATTCGACACATCTTTATCGACCCCCTCTAAAGTACAAGACAAAGCATGTTCGATTAAATGTTTAAAGTTGACGTCGTTATTAAGATTATTGGCACTTGCTTTAACAGTTTCTCAACGTATATCTGTAACAATCCGACTCACCGTTGACTGGGTAAACAGGGTAATCACTGGGTTCATTTTCCAAGAAACTGAAATCACACTTCCAAAACTCAAGCAAAATGGGTCACAAGCTCTTCAACGTGACTAACTCAGCTAAATCCCAAAACCAACATCTAACTAATACACAAGATAATCATATAATTCTCTACAAGTCCGATATAACCAGCACAGCCAAAAAAAATATACATTTATCCAAAAACCTAATACAAAACTACAAATTCCTACGTGCTCAGCTCAATATACATCCTTGGAACGCTATTCAACACCGTTAACCCATCGTTCCCGACCGGTTCCGATCTGCGATCAAACTAAAAGATGGAAACAACAGGGAATCAGATTAAACTGAATGAGAAGTAACAATCCAAAACAATAAAACACAGCAATTCAAATTATAGGTTTAAAAGCAACATCAGTTCCCTAGATCTATGTGTGCACAGGGAGTCTAGTTTGAGAGGTGCCCCATAGCTCTAAGGCTATGTCGCTCTCGGGTGAAGCTAGTCAATATCTCAATGACAATTCGCTTCAAAAACAGGGAGCAGGGAACAATGTTCCTCAACTCCGTCAATGACCAGCTCGCAAGCCCAATCCATTGACCATATCATAATATCAGCATAAACATTCACAACAACATTTGTCTCAACAATTTTCAATTCAAAAGAGCTTTAGTAAAAAGTTTATTTTCAATAATGTAGTCTGATCAGACCCTTTAAGGGACTGCTACTACTCACCAGCAAGACGCTTCAAAGAGCCGTGATCGATTTGCAGCTATCAACTAGAAAGGTTACTCGATGACGTCGCCTCCTGAAGCATAACAAACATAACATCACAACAAAGTGTTCGATACTACAAACTAGGATCATATAGCTTATTGTATCTCCTCCTAAGACCGTATCTTAGTCATGGATTATATTCTAACATTTCTAATCATACAAGGATTGTGCAATCCAAGCTTAAACACTCTACATGTCCTCAAAATATTATAATCGCCCTCTAACTTGTTTACATATTTTGTAAAGATTACTCACCTTCAGCATTCTTTATAATTTTTAATTAAACTTAACGTGTACATTCAAAGCCAACCCTCAAAAATCCTCAAAGAATCTGATAATCCCTTCAAGAATATCAAACTATTCAACCACACAACCAATATTTATCCCACCATTAATGATTTCCACAAGAAGCTCCTAATTCAATCATGAATATCAAAATACTTGATATTTCACCAATACACCACATTTTTCAACAAAAACTCATATCTCAATATCTCAATGTCATGTATTCTATCTCTTCAAATTGAATTACTCAATAGCTTCTAGTTCCACTTTATAAATCTCGTATTAGTACCATTTCAAGACATATCATTACTAAAACAGACATAACTTTCTCATACAAACTCATTTTGAGCCGATTCAAGTGCCCACGCGACTGCGACTCGGAGCTCTACAAATTCTAAGAAGACACCAGAACCTAGAAAAAATCACAACTAACCCGAAAATGGCCAAAACAGAATGCTCAGTTTTTGAGCTGAAATTTCAATATCCAAATACTAAATTTTATACTAGAAACCAAATAACCCAAATAGCCAATTCTAATCAATCCTAAAAACAACTCAATTACTAATTGAATCTATATACTCATCTTAAATTCAAGTTGATACCCAAATTAAATCCATGACCCAAATTGAATCCACAAATACCAAACTACTTTAAAACATTCAATTAATACTTAAATAGAATAGTTTATGGGTTACCTCAATCACCATTGAAGGACCTTTCAACTTTCAATCTTGAACTTCAATTCACTAATTTTTCCCAAATCAAAAACCCTAACTTGATTCTTCAATAAACCAAAAATAAAGAGGTGAAGAAGTGGTGATTGAAGTGGCGGCAAAGGTGGTGCAGCAGCTTCGTTGACTGTGGAGGGAGGACAAGAACCGGCTGCTTGCTGGCGGCACCACAACTGGGTTCAAACGCAACTTGTGGTTGCTGTTAGTGGGGTGAAACCCGGCTGCTGCTGCTGGTGCTGCACGAGGGGAGCAGGAGTGGCTGGAGGTACGGTGGCTGCTCGAGGGGAGGCTCAACGTGGCTGCTAGAGATTGAGTGGGGGAGGGCTGGCTTCCCAGGGAGAAGAGGAAGAAGGAGAAAAGAGAGGGAGGGAAAAAGGTCGTGTCGTTTTGTTTGTAAGGGGCACGGGGTGTGTCGGTTATAAGGGAAAAGAATGGGTTCACTTTTAGCTTAGACTCGTTAAATTCTATTAAAGTCGTCTCATCGTAAAACAGTCTTATATAAGACATATTGTAAGGGTATAATAGGCGATTTACGAAATGAGTAAAATTTCGTAATTGGTTGTATGAATAAGGATTGCATTTAGGAATTTATTTTTCAATACTTTATTTAAATGGAAAATTTACCCAGATTATTCACGATTTTCCTACAATAATCCCAACTATCGATTAACCATGAATAATTCCAACTATTGACTCACTTAACCTGTGCTGTTGTTGCTCTTGTTTTTACCGGTGCAACAGGTAATTTTCTGGCATTTAGTCAATAGTTGGGATTATTGTAGGAAAATCGTAAATAGGTTGGATTATTCTGGGTAAATTTTCCATTTTTTAAAATATTTATCTTTTTTTTTATATTCAAAATGACTTGCTACAATAGGTAGCAGGTCATCCGGGTGTACCCAAGGCAAAGACCCTCCTAAGTTCGGATTATTCATGGTTAATCGATAGTTGGGATTATTGTAGGAAAATCGTGAATAGGTTGGATTATTCTGGGTAAATTTTCCTATTTAAATTTATTTTTATAAAGATAAGATAATAATCAATTAATAATATAATCAAAATACACTTTTATCGAAGTATTCTTTATACGAATTTTATACATTAAATAAAATATACCTCTTTCTTGAAAATGTTAACAAATCAAATACTTGAGTCAATATTATCAAAATAATAATATTATTACTCGAATTAACTTACTTAATAACCTCAATCAGCTTAATTAACTTATAATTAAGCTTTATTAAATGCAGTCTATTTCAATATCACTAAAATGTCAACAAGAAAATCATCACCCATTTTGTTACGAAGTCTGATCTTCTCTATCTTCATTGTCGAAAAAACTCTTTCCATATGATAGTAGTGGAAATATAAAAAGTCATAATCAATCGTATTAATCTATCGTCTAAAAAATATATCTTTGCATCTCTTGTCTCTATCAATTATTGGTAAAGTTCTAATAAAGACGAAAGTGTGCCCAATTGCTTTCTTCTTGTTTTGATTATTTTTGTTGTTAAATGATAATTTCATTTCTAATTTGATATTATAACTTATAAGATATAAAATTCTTTTTATTTTTTAAAATTTTATTGCAATTATTCTCTTTTTATTATTGTTTTGCTTTTATTTGTTCGGTTGAAATAAAAAATAATTGCAAAATAACAATTATAAGTTTCGCCTATGAGTCAGAGTGAAGGTCAATTGAAAATAGTGGTTTGGGTGAAATTAGGGAGGATAGTGATAAGATTTTGTCTATATTAAAATTAGTTACCATATAACTGTCCTTTTCTCACTTCTCTCTCTAAAAAAAATCTTAATCAATTTGAGACTATTATGAATTTTTTGGTTAATGATAAAACATTAAACTCTTAATTTCTACTTTTTAAGCTTTTTGAATATGATTAGAATGAATTTTCAAAAAAAATTGAAAATGAGGAAGAAAACTTTTTGATTTTGACCAATTAACCATTATATTTGAAGGTCAACTGAAGGAAAACGTTAATTGGTACTCTTTGGAAAAGAAAAAAAATTTGTTAGGTATTTTTTGAAAAAATATTTTTAATTATGTACTTTTTAGAAAAAAAAATTTATTAGGTATTTTCTAACACTTTTTCCTATCCATAATTTAAATTTAATTATTTAATTAACAGTTAATAAAATTTAAATTTAGTATAAAACCCATACAAAAATATCAATTAAATATATTTGGTGTTGTTACTTGAAATTTAGTGTCTAAAATGTCCTTCATTCATACTTAATTAACTTGCATTGGAAAAAATTCACTTTTTAAGAAAATACATTAATTTAAGATTTTTATTAAAAGAAGTGATATTTTATATTTATAAAGAATGTAACATATGTGATACTTCATATTTCCTTACATGCATGTATTATTATTCGATTTAAATAAGACCTTAATATATTTATTATACAATATATGTATAAATTTAATAAAATGAAGGTAAAAGTTTTAAAAATTTGCCACAACAAACAATTTCCCAAAAGATTTAATATAAGAAAATTATAATAGACAAAGGCACTCCTTTTATATCAATATATTTGCATCTAGTGTTAGCCTTAAAAGGAGGCATGAGAGGCTTGTGCAAAGTTAGAAAAACGAATATTTTACACCAAGCCTCTCAAATCTCAAGGTCAGCTCTAGTTACTTTTCACAAAACTTGTGCTAAAAACACAAAAACTTGTACAAAAGTATTTATTGAAAAATAAAATATATTGTCTGCGGTATCACCTAACTTTTGCTCCAAGTTCTATTTGGAAGACGACTAACCTATATTAATCTAATTAACTTTATTCTTAGGTTTCACCTAGTCTTCCTATCTTATTATTATCCACGTATTTGAAAAATACAAAATAGAAAAACCATTACAAATGTAACGCAATTATACCAATTTGTAAGAAAATAAAAATATTTGATATGGTGCAATTAAATAAATAATGACAGTGGGAGTAACAGTACGAAAATTTTGAAGTTTTAATAGTAATAAGAAATGCATTCTAATGACAGTGGAAGTAACATTTAGAAAATATATCACAATTATATCAATTCTATGTCTTTCCTCACCTCAACCTATACTGATATTAGATAAGCCCACTAAATATTTTATAGAAAATTTCAAAAAATTGAACTCTATATTAAAAGAGCACACTCATAAACCCTAAAATAAATTAGAAAAAAAAATATAAGATTTAAAAATATATCAAAAAGACTCTAATTTAAATGAAAAAGAATTCTACATTTTTTAAGACTTATTGGATATCTCATATCTCCCCCAATTAGTAGTGTCTCCCTTCTTGATTTCTTGTAATCAACTTGAACAAATTTGCTAAATTAGAAAAAGAAAGAGATCCATGTTTAATCAATCAAAATAATAACAATAAAGCAATTAAAATCTAAATTTCTAAATAAATCATTCACATGCATAGAAAAAAATATAAATAAAAAAATTTAAGAAAATAAAAGAGATAAAAATGTTTTAATGTAGGAGATATGGCCTATTCATCGAGATTGGTTACATGCTTTACTTCTCTCTTCCGTTCGAATTAACTAAACCAAAAAAATATACAGAGCGAGATAATTAAGAATAAAAAAACTCGATTTTTAGATATGAAAATAGAAGAAAAATAGAAAAAATTTATTAGAAAAAGATAGAAGTAATCTTTCATCACAAGCAGCAATGATCTTCACAAAATATGAGAATTGATTTAATGAGATAGAGAAAGTCAATAATGCTACAGTAATTAATGCATTAAATGTAGGGATTATTTAGTAGATAATCTAATATTAAAGGCTATTTAAGGTAATAGCGTATTCAGTACTCTTATTAGGCGAGACTAAACTCATGAGAAATTGACATATGTCCTTAATTGATCTCTGTTTTAGTATTAGATATATAAATACAGATTCTTTCGGTGTTTTTGGGGATTTAACCAATAAACAAGTAAAGAACATGACTGCCTGGAAATAATGAGTTGCATGATTTGATTTTACCTTCTTCCATGAACAGAATGATGCTTTTAAGATTTATTTGTTTGAATTCTAAGTATTTGTAAGCACATCTTGATTCGTTCATAAGCATATAATTGAATGGGCCGGAAAAATAAGGAAATATCTCATAAAGGTAAAAATTGAATTTGAAGGTGAATGTGTTGAAAAAACTTACAGCTGGCCACCTTTCAATCTCAAAAGGTTAAAATCGATAAACTTTAAAATGGTCACTTACAGGATTAATTTAACTATATAATCTATCTCATAATAGAACGATCTCATATATAAGACACTCGAGTTGATTCTTTTTAAGATAGTGATCTGAGTGATCATTCATAATTAAAGAAAAAAGGACAAAAAATTTACTATTTAGAAAAATGTTGTTTGAAATAATGATTTTCTTAAATAATTACACAAAATTTTGACGTTTATACTCCTATAATTATAGGAGTACATAAGTTAAATAGTTACGCAACTTATACATAAATTAAATAGTCAAGTGAGATATTTTTTGAATCGTTTAATCGCATACACAAAATCAAAATTTTTTTAATTTTTAGTTAAAGGTAGTTTTAATATATAAATTGTCAATATTACACATTAAATTGGTTTAAAAATTAATATAACAAATGTAATATAACAAATTTTTTGTTTTGAGCTTATCTCACAAAAAATATTCTTTCATAAAAACACGTCTTTGTAGTCCCATAATTCAAACACAAATCAGCTAATCTCTTGAGAGACGTATCTCAAGCCCAACCCATTAAAGATTAATGTCTACTTACTGTATTCTTATGCTTACTTACTGTATCCTTAATTCCTATTTTTAATATCTTAAATATCTACTTATATTATTTTTAATACATACTTATAATATTTTAAAAAATATATAATAAATCGGCCAAAATGATATTCCAAAAAAAAAGAGTCTATTCCCAATCTATGGCCAAAATAAAAAAAAATTCCCACTTTCCTTAAAATGGGAAAGTATTTCCAAGTTTACCGTCCACGTAGGATTGCTTTGAGAAATTTTTTTTTTTTTTTAATAAAACCGCTACATGAAATGGCGGTTTTATTCATGCATCTGAAGTAAAACGCCATCTGATATGGCGGTTTGGTTAAGTGAATTTTTTTTTTAAAAAAAAAAAAAATTAATATGTGGAGTAAACCGCCACTTGAAGTGGCGGTTTGGTATCAATACAAAACAGCAGCTTCCTTCGACATTTTTCACAATTTATTTTGCTCTTCTTGCTTCTTGACGGTATAACCCTAAAAAAAAAAAATTTCTTCACTCTCATTTACTTTAAATTTACAATTACTCTCATTCCACTAAACTAATCAACTACATTCCCATCTTCTCCTTGTGTACTAGTTTATTTTCATCCTCATTTAAGGTATGAATAAAACCCTAATTTTTGTTCAATATGCAAATTGTTTATTTTGTTCATTATTGTTTTGAATTGAAGTTATAAAAACGTTAAATGTTTGTCACATTCTATTGTTTTCATGATTTATGCTTACGTTTTACACATTTGTAGTTGAATTTTAGGATTTGTTTTGTATGCATATAAAGTGTTTGATGAAATGCTTCAATGAAAGTTTATTACTTTGTAGGGTTAGTTTAATGGTTTTTGTATATATTCATGCTATTTTTAGCTTTTATATTTGAAATGAACCTTATAATAAGTGTTCTAATACCTTAGTATCACAAATTCTTGTATTCAAATTTACACTTCCCGTTATAGTGTATTGGGGTGAGGAAGTCATGATATTGGTTGCAAATTGGTAGCAAATTGGTGGAGATATCACATGAAAGATCATTATCCCATTGAAAAACATGTTGAATTGGTTGCAAATTTGGATAATGCGAGGGAAGTCATGATATTTTTATGATTTTTATAACACTTATGGCGATGAAAAACACGTAACAGCGATCATGGCGATGCCGGGCCCAGTTGATCCATCAGTGCTTACGCTTCAGGCGACACACAGGAGCATAGCTGCGTGGGAGGGCTCCACTGCCCAATTGGTTACTCGTCAGCACTACCAGGCGAGTACGTTACGGTGGGAGGTGGATGACAGGGTATTAGACGTAGTCGAGCTAGCTGGTTTTAGATACATTCACCGGTTGTTGGGCGGGGGCTTAGAGCTCGATCGAGCACTTATCACTGCATTGGTGGAGAGGTGGAGGCCGGAGACACATACCTTCCACCTCACAGTTGGCGAGGCAACGATCACGTTGCAAGATGTGGCAGTTATCATGGGACTGCCGGTTGAAGGACAAGCAGTCATTGGTCATGGGGAGGGAAATTGGCCAGCATTAGTACATGAGCTGCTAGGGGTTTGGCCGGAAAACCCTCAAGACCCCTCACAGCCGAAGATCATCGTTGGATCGTCATTGAAGCTGACTTGGCTTCGACAGCATTTTAGCGCGCTTGAGGATGATGCAGATGATGTGACGGTTGACAGACATGCCCGAGCTTACATTTTGTACCTGTTTGGATGCATCTTGTTTCCGGACAAGAGCGGCGACTCGGTACAGTTGATCTATCTCCCTCTACTGGGAGACTTGGAGCGCGTAGATGAGTACAGTTGGGGAAGTGCTACCCTAGCGTATCTGTATCGTAACTTATGTCGAGCATCTCGTAAGGGTGCCAAGGACATGGGTGGATGCTTGATGTTGTTACAGATATGGTCATGGGAGCACATTCATATAGGGAGGCCCATTATTCGGACGGTTCGACCGGATGGGCAACATGATCAGGAAGATGACGCGGATGATTTTGAACCGATATTAGGGTCACAGCATCGGCGCGGGATGGATCCTTTGGCAGTAAGATAGCAACACTCAATTCACTATTCAAATTCATAATTTCACTATTTTATGATAGATGAAAATGTTTATTTGTTTACAGCTGGCTTCGCGTATATCTTTCGAGATCCCACTCCCCACATACTCTTGTCTACTACAGGGACGCACTAGATCGACAACGGGACGAGCAGGTTAGTAACATTTACTATTTGTATTAGTTATGAATAAATTGTATACATTACTAAGCATATTGATTTCTATTACAGATGACATGGCAGCCTTACACAGCGGCTAAGATGGAAGCTCTACCGCACATATGTACATCGGGCCACGAGATTTGGAGATCGCGTTGTCCTCTTATTTGCTTTGACATCGTCGAGCTACATCTCCCGGATCGTGTCATGCGTCAATTCGGTTTGGAGCAGGTAATTCCGCAAGCCTGTGACACCCAACGTCAACTACATGCGATCGATCGGAGGACTGGGGACAAGAACTACCTCGTACGACATAGATCGCATGTAGATGCGTGGAACGACCGAGCATCTACATTGGTTGGAGGAGATAACTTCACAGGTCATAGCTCTGCTATGTACATGAGTTGGTACAGGCGCATCTCCATATTACGCCTAACGAACATCGCATTTGCGCAGCCAGGATCACATTACCATCCGACATCTACGTTACTGGTACGTTTTCTTTCAACACTCATAACAAATAGTAATAGTTTTAAGTAACTGTTTTAACAATATAATGATAACAAACAGGCTGAGCGCATCCGATCGGTGTTGATACAATGTAATGACACGATTCAAGGGGCCGCTACATCGCCAGTTGACGTGGGCTATCGGCTATGTTCTCAGACCTTAGGCTCCATTAATGCGTCGTTGACCGATGCATTGAGTCAAGCGGGTTATGAGTACCTCATACCGACTCCACCCGTCATTGGCGACGTAGATGACACATTCCACACTCCTTCTCCAAGGAGTTCAACCCATCGAGGTAGCTCTTCCGGAGGATCCAGTTCTCGGTCCACAAGAGGCCGCCAGCGTTCATCTACTCAGGGTTGGTCTTCCAGATCGCCATCGACATCCGCTACTATGTCGCCGTTCGTTCCCCCGTCTTCCATCAACACTCCTCCGCCACATCCATCGCCTCCGCAAAGGATTATCACATATCAGCGTGCTAGTCAACGACGAGCTCCTACTCTTAATGTCATTGCGGAGGTTGACGAGTTCACACCATCATCATCCACCGGTGCGCAAAACAAAAGGGGCCGGGGGTTTTAGTTTAACAAACTTTGTATATTCTTATATTATTTTAACTTCTTGTATATTCTTGTATGATTTTAACTTTGTATGTTCATGATTGCAATATATCTTCGCATTATTTTCATAATTAATTTTTTCAAATCAAGCTGGTTCGTAATTGATTAATATGGAATAGATGGTATTGAACTAGTTTAATGCAGGTTACGTTCACTATTTAGGGAAAATGAAAGAAAAAAAATATTGTTGCAGGCCACCAGCAAACCGCCACATGAAGTGGCGGTTTACCAGGGATCAAACCGCCACATGAGATGGCGGTTTGCCTTGACCAAACCGCCACTTCATGTGGCGTTTTTGTGCTTTATGTAAACCGCCATTTCAAGTGGCGGTTTGGTCTGAAAAAAAAAAAAAAAGACTTTTCCATGTGGACGGTATTCTGGAAAATTCTTTCCCAAATTAGGTAAAGTGGGAAATTTTTTTTTTTAAACATTATTTAGGGAAATGACTAAAAAAAACTATATGATGTGTCAACACTAACCAACAAGAGGGGAGCACTTCCTACTTTCTGACGTATACAAGCCTCTTCCACCGCTCAAAACCTCAATATACTCACACCTAAAAAAATAAAAATAAAGGCGGTGATTTGCTGGAGCCATTCACTTGATAAGACTCTAATGCCACGTGGCACAATTACATTCCGTCAAATTCTCGTCAAGCTACTGAACCTTAGATCTTCCCCCAAGATCTTTTATCTCTCCCCTCCCCCCAGAAATAATAATAATAATAAAAATAAAAATAATAATTATTAATTATTATAAATAATTCTCTACAAAATCAAAATCTTCGTCATTTTCTCAATCTACACTCCTTTCTCTGTTCTCCAAGCTCCATTAATGGCGTTCTCACTAAAACTCGAACCTTCCACACTAATTCACTCACTCTCTTCTCGAAAAACTTCCTCTTTTCTCTCTCATATTGATCGCTCAACATCTGTTCTTTTCCCTTTTCATAGCCGCGTTAATTCGATTAGACATTCTTCGCATTCTCTTTTCGCCATTAAAGCTACTTCTACTGCTCCTCAATCTGCTTCTACTGTTATTGAATCTCAAAATTTCACGGTATGTTGCTATTTTTAGCGAATTTTTGATTTGCTTTGAATAATTTGTTTGTGTTTGAAACCGTTGCTATACTGTTTTAGTGGAAGTAATTCGATTCAAGTCTTTTAATTTGTGGTTGAGAATTCCGCTTATCACTGTGATATAGAAATTTGCTTTCTAATTTTAGATTATTAGTTATTGTTTTAATTAAACGACGTTAGCAATTCGATTCATCATTCATGTTTTGATTTGGTGTACGTTACTTTTTCATGGTTACCGTTATTTTAGCAAACAATATTTTGCTATATGTTTTTTGAAATATTATTTAAAATAATTCAACTTAACTTTAAGATTGTTTGTTTATGGTGCATCCATATAACTTGTTACTCCTAAAAAGTAGGTAATTTTGTAAAAAAAAAAAAAAAACTAAAATGAAAGTATATAAAAAAAAAACTATAAACCTCCATCCACCATACTCCCTTTCCTTGCACGGTTGCACCGACCACTACCTCTATCTCAGCCAAGGTCTACCTTTGCTAGGCATGCTCCAAACCAGAAAGGTACCCGTTCCCTTGGCACGGCCAACCACCAGCTAAACCCATCTCTCTGTCAGCGAGGCCCGATCACCAGCCGGGTGACCCAGCTCCCTTGACCAGCCTTAGCTGCTACCTCTACTCAGCCATCACCCATGAACCACCCTCTTAAATTGCAATGAGGTATTTGCTTAAAGCTTTGATAGTTTACTTTATTTCAATTGGAGAAAAGTTGGAGAAGAAGATGTAGTTTGATTCACTTAATTGATTTGAGAAATCTATTGTTATTGGGTGCAAGAATCAAGATGAAAGTTGAAGGAAAGCTTGTTATTTTTTGTCCAATTTTTTTATATATATATATATTTAGATTAGTCATGAAATTTTGTGAATTCAATTTTCCTAATCTTTAAATGACTTCAATGAAGCCTATGTAGCTACACTTTATCGCTAGTAAGCTATTATTTTAGCTTTGTATTCTCCCACTCACATTATTAAATTAATGGTTCAACCAAAAAATTCAATATAAGCACACATGATAGAGCATACTAATGGGGTTCTTCTCCGTCAGTTGCAAACATTTGGATCCAAGTTTGCATTGAGAAGCTTGTCAAGAAAGGTACTATTATTAGCAGTACCACCATTTTATGAATTCAATGCTTTGAATAATTCACCATCTTTGTTGGGTGTTCTCAATCAACCAATCTTAATGCTCAGAATGTCAAGCTTCTTCTTATGCTGTTAGGGGATATAGTAATTCAATTTTCCTATTATGCTTTGAGAAGGTTATGAATAAAATACTCTCCTATCCTCTTCCTCCTTATTCCCTTTCTCTCTGGTGCATTACATATAGCGGGTAGCAGTGTATATCATTGGTATCAGAGCACAAACTCGGGTGGGGAGTGGTTCCATTCTTAGAGTATGCGTTGCAATTCGTAGGCTTGAGTATAGTGAAAAATATGCAAAGGTTGCTAGGTTGTCGTCTCGAAGTAACGTGCCACATTGCCCGAGTGTGGTGTCAAATGAGTTAGGCATGTTACTTATACTAAGACATCGTCCAAAAATGACGTGCCACTAGCCCGAGTGTGGTGTCAAATGAATAAGGGCATATAGGGTTTAAGCGTAGAAGGTTAAGGAAACCAAGAGTTTTAAGTTGAGAATGAGATTTTGGAATATTAGTAGCTTGGCCTGTAGGTTTTTTAGTGTTGGTGGATATCATAGAGATGAGGAAAATTAACATTTTATGTCTACAAGAGACAAAATGAGTTGGAGGTAGGGCCAAAACGATCGTAGGTGAAAGTCAGAAATATACATTATGATGCTTAAGACAAGATAGAAATCAGAATGGAGTTGTTATAGATGTACGAATATTTAAGGATGTAGTATAGATATGTAGGAAGAACAATAGGATTATAACATCGAAAATTGCATACGATAAAAAGATCTAAATGTCATAAGTAGTTATGCACTGCAAGTGGGGATAGATGAATCAATTAAAAGGGAGGATCTCGATGACATGGTGTAAAATATATCATTGAATGAAAAACTGTATATCAAAGGTGATTTGAATGTGCATGTAGAGTATGAAAATGTTCATGAAGGTTTTGGTGGGAAATTTAGTTTTGTTTTCCATGAACAAACTTTTGGCGGGTTTTTCAATTAGTCAGTTAAGCTCATCCTTCTATATAAATATGATGTTCTTGTATGCTTTGAGAAGGTTATGAATAAAATACTCTCCTATCCTCTTCGTCCTTATTCTCTCTCGTGTGCATTCCATATAGCCTGTTAGAGTGGCAAAGTCTATAATATTAATTATAGTTTTTCATTGATGATTTAATATGCTCTACATTGAGTATATCAGTATATATTTTTTTGTGGTGTATAATTCCCTGTGTCTTGGCCGTTGTCTTGTGGATTCCTTGATGTTTTTGAAATAGTTTTTTTTGGTTGATTTGGTATAACTCTATATTTATAGTACTTTTATGAGATGAAGTTTGTGTAATTCTCATTTTCTTGAGGTTCCCAGATTAAATCAGTTCCTACAAAACCCTATGATGGCCAGAAGACTGGCACAAGTGGTCTCAGAAAGAAGGTTTTTTTTTTTTTTTTTTTTTTTTTTTTTTTTTTTTTTTTCCATATTTTGTTTGTTGGTATTTTGCTTGCTAATTTTAATTGAATATTGAGATTCTTTTTTTTTTTTTTTAAATTTTAGGTTAAAGTGTTTATGCAAGAGAATTACCTTGCCAATTGGATTCAGGTTTGTAAAACAATGTTCTAAAAGCATAGTTTGATGAAAGTTTATGGCATTGTGATCAACTGACCATAGGGTTTATCTGGTTTACTGTTTCTGAACGAGTAGGCCTTGTTTAATTCACTGCCGCCTGAAGACTATGTGAATGGGGTGTTGGTTCTTGGGGGTGATGGACGGTACTTTAACAAAGAGGCTGCACAGGTATATCAAATTTGCTGTTAATACAATTAATGCAATATATCTATGGATATTAACTTGTGCTGCTTGATTTGATTATCAGATTATAATTAAAATTGCGGCAGCCAATGGTGTTGCGAAGATTTTAGTTGGCCAGTGAGTTTTTTGTTCATATACCATATTCTTGGCTGTTGTTTTCTCATCTATTGCAATGAATGAGTATCATTCCTGTGCTATTGACATATGTGCATTTGGCGAGACCAGCAGACTTCTTGTGAGCTTGAAAGATAAAGTTATTTTGAGCTATCTTATAATTTATCAATCATATCATCTCTGAGCCCCAAGGAAAAACTTAATTGGAGTTATCGTTCTATGTCTCCGGAGTAGTTGTCATGTCCAAATCTCCTGAAATGTGATGCAATTTTATGTTGTAGCTGAAGGTTCTGTCCCTCAGGTCAACTTTTAGAATGGCTAGATGTAAAACAGTCACACTAGGGTCTAAAGTTTCAATCTTTATCCCTAGAAATCACCCAAGACCAATGGTAAGGGTGTTCAATGTAATGAAACAACACTTCAATAATAAGCAATGAGAAACAATAAGAAACAAAGCAAAATCAAAGACACAAGATTTACGAGGTTCACCCCAATGTGGCTACGTCCTCGGTGGTGGTTAACTTGCTTGTTTATGTGAAGAAACAATGGAGTTCTCAAGAACTCTTACAAAGAAGTATTACACTTGGAGAAGATCAAAGAAAATGGTGTTTAGCTAGGGTTTTAATCCACATTGGAGTGAGTGTATGAGACCCTATTTATAGTAGAAGCTGTATGCAAATGATTGGGCAAGGGCTCACATTAAAACATTCCCGTAAAACTTATCGTGCAAGAAAATAGAGTGCATTCTGGACCCTCACTCGACCGGTCGAACGAAATAGCCTTGGTCGAGCGGATTGAATTCCAATCGAGCAGCAGATCAGAATGCTCATTGATCTGGTCGAGCCAACTGGCTCGGTCAAGCATGCCACAGTGTGGGTCGAGCGGCTCATTAGAAAGTCCATAATGACTCCCACATCATCATACACACACATACACACATCCACACACCTTCACTTCATATACCATTGGTGCACTCAAAGTCACACCAAAAAACCCAACACTTGATTTCTGAATTTGGCTCAAGTGATCTCCCTGATTGTGGCTGGCGGCATGTTTCTCTGGGAAATTCCAGGGATCGA
Organism: Amaranthus tricolor; assembly: GCF_026212465.1. Taxonomy (NCBI): domain Eukaryota; kingdom Viridiplantae; phylum Streptophyta; class Magnoliopsida; order Caryophyllales; family Amaranthaceae; genus Amaranthus; species Amaranthus tricolor. Next base: position 1,920,504 of record NC_080048.1, on the reverse strand, counting down.
GATTTGTTGTAGTAGTTTGGACTGATCCTTTCATTCTGCTCAAAGCAGGGGACACTCTGTATCATTTTGGCCTTGAAGTTTATTTTAAGATTTTCCTCTGATTATCGATTATTTCTACTACCTAGAAAATGCAGTGCTTGCAGCAGGGAGGTCGTTTATAACTTAAATTTATAATGTGCACAACATACATGTGATAACTCATAACATTTAGTTTCATCGAGCTCAATTATTCTAAAACTTGAATATTACTACGATATGTTTATGTCTGAAGTCACATCCTAGTTCCTTGAATATTACTCTTTTGTGTAACTTCTATATTTCAACTGCAACAATATTATTTTCATCAAGAATCATATGCCTTCAGAGTAATGAGGTGCTTTTTATGTTAAGAGTGTTTGACAAAGTTCTATTGTTTTAGGGATGGCATTTTGTCAACACCTGCAGTATCAGCTGTGATTCGAAAAAGAAAGGCAATCTTCTGTTTCTTTTCTTTGCCTATCTTTTTATAGAGAATGCTTGTTTATTGCATTCAATCATGATGTTAGACTCGTGCAGGCCAATGGTGGTTTTATTATGAGTGCGAGCCATAATCCTGGTGGGCCTGAATATGATTGGGGAATTAAGGTAATCTTAGAGTTTATGCTTCAGCCTTTTTTCTCGGTTCCGCTCTTTATGTTATATATTGTTGGGACAAATGTTGAGAAAATTCGGTCATTGTGAATTTTGATTCTTAGGGTTTGGTAGTGCCTGTTATAGTTGCTTCTGCATTTTTTTTTTATTTAGGGCAATATACTATACTTGTTGCTCCTTCAACCATCTGGAAAAGAATTGCTCATCTGTCATCCTTGGTAATCTAGCTTAATTGATGCTATTGAAGTCCTAAAGATTAATCACATCATGTCTCATGAATAATGATAATAACCATATCAAGCTGGAAGCCCTTCTGAGTTGTAAATACAACAATTCGCCATTGATGTTCACATTCATATGTTAAGCTGCAATTTCTTGATTTTGTAGCAGATAATACAACATAACAACAATGTCAAAGCCTTAATCTCAAAAGTTTGGCATTACGCTACATTAACCGGGCCCAGTGGTTGTCCACATGAATCCTTCTTCTTCATTCATTTCTATTTCTACCGCCTCAACCTGAAAATCTAAATTCTTCATATCCTTTTCCAATCTGCAATCCAAGACATTTTTGGTCTTTCTCACCATTTTTTTGAGTCCTCGCAGTTGTAACTTTCTATCTTATCAACTCACTAAGACCTTTTTTCTTATAATTTTCTATAATCCGATGCCCTTTTTTTTATGAATGTGATTCTCATATGAGAATGAATGTACCAATTGTAGAACTTCAAATGCTTGTAGATGTTGGTTTGTTGCACTCATGGAATCAGCAAACATTTTGAATAGCATAACGTAATTTGGATGGAGTTATCTGGTTTAAATTCTTATGCACTTCGAAAGTACTTTCTGTCATTAATTTATCAATCCCACCACAATCTATGCTAGTTATCCTGATGTGGGTTTTGGATACTTTACTTATAGAAAGCTTGCATTTTTATGCTAGCTGTATCATGTACGGTAGCAAACAAGACATTCTCTAGGACTTAAATGCACTTAATTTATAACTCGTAGTCTTCCAATTTTCTTGTGCTCTTGTTTTTTCTGTCTCATGTGTAATTACTTTACTTGTTAATGTTTCAGTTCAACTATAGCAGCGGGCAACCTGCACCAGAATCTATCACTGACAAGATTTATGGCAACACACTTTCTGTATGTTCCAGATATCTTTCTAACCGCCAATTGTCCTACGTGCCTTTTTTACACAATGCAAATGTTGAAATGATCCTTATCTAAATCAGGCTATTAAGGATTCACAATATTATAGTTTTGTAATTTTGTTGTTTTGTAGCAATTTTTAGAATTGTTGTTCATTCATTGTGGAAAATAATAATTACTTCTGCGACAAGCCCACGCTTTAACATATTCTTTGTGGTCAATAATTTGGTAGTTTCTCTTTTCGAGTCCCAAGTAAAGTCTCTTCCTGCTTTCTGCTAGAGTTAGTGGGTACACTGCATTTTCTCTACTGACATCTAAAAAAATTGCTTCATAGAATTTTATTTTCGACATTTTTAATTTGTTGATCCTTTGCAGATATCAGAAATTAAGATGGCAACCATCCCTGATGTAAATCTTTCTCGTATTGGAGTTACAAAATTCGGAAACTTCATTGTTGAAGTAGTTGATCCAGTTGCAGACTACTTGGAGCTGATGGAGGTTTTTTGTTTATATGAAGATCTATTTACTTGGTCGTCGTATTAAATTTTGTCCTGGACAAGTCATGAAATACACTGATGCTGGTTTCTGCTTTTATGCTATTCACAGAGTGTTTTTGATTTTGAGCTTATCAGAAGACTACTAGAGCGGCCTGATTTCAGGTGTGACATGTTTATTTACTAGATTTTACCACATGCTTCATATCATTTAGTCTTCAGTCATCTTGCAATGTATCAGGAGTTAGTAGTCAGAATCCATCTTTACAATATGACCAGGAAAATTTTGGTATATGTTTGGATATTTTTTGGGTGTCCTGTTACACCTGAAGAATCTGAGCAACTTATTATCTAGGTCATAGATGTAAGAAAGCCTCCCATTGCATGAGTTTCAGATTTACATCTTTAATGCGTTGATGCAAACAATGTTTATGGGTAGGGGTTGATCAACTGATACTGGCTTGTTGAAGTATGGAATCTCTATCTTGATCATCTCTTTACTGTCTTTACATCCGCTGGCCATGTTTATGAATTTAGATCCTGCTCATCTGTTCCATTTTCTCTCACATCCTTTAGTCATGACCAATCTTCTAACTTTTTTTCTGACATTAATCTGTTTTTTATGTGATGTTTTCAGGTTCACATTTGACGCCATGCATGCAGTGACTGGAGCATATGCAAAACCAATTTTTGTAGAGAAGCTGGGTGCCAGTCCGGTACGTTGCTGACCGAAGTGATAAGAATTGTCATTGAATCATAGCTCCTTTGCAGTTTTAATCAAAATTCTTGATGGTTTGCCAGGATTCGATTACAAATGGGATTCCTCTGGAAGACTTTGGCCATGGCCATCCAGACCCTAATCTCACGTAAGATTTTGTTCACTCTTTATGTTGGCT
>NC_080048.1:1567329-1612329 GCF_026212465.1 Amaranthus tricolor | reverse complement strand
TTATTTTTTGGAGAGAATAAATATTTAGTTTACGTAGGGAATGAAAGGATTTCCATGGCTCTTCGTCATCTTCATTCATGCACAATTGTTCGTTGTTGCTAAATTTCAACTCCTGCAAGGAAGTGAGATACTCCAACCCGGATAGTCTCTTAAGGTACGCACAACTATTAAGGTACGCACAACTCTATTTTAATGCCTCTAAAAATCTCTCTACTTCCATCTCCACAATACTATAGTGTGAGTTCTGTGACATAACTTATGCGTAGTGATTTAAGATTGTTCGTAATCATTTCTCTTTGTTTGGTGACACTCACTTGCGGATACACACAAGTTATTAACAACCCTTCATTAACATTATTCAATTTCAACTTTTCCAAGCGTGGGAAAATTAGATTTGAAGCCAAGTTAGGGAAAGTTTCGATAAGCAATTCAGAGAGACGAGGAAAATCGTGCTCTGGCAAATTTTTTGTGCTATAATAGGGAGCAAATGATGTTAAGTTAGGGCAGTTTTCAATATCTAAAAAAGATAGACAGGGAAATCTCAATCTCATATCCTTTACATTCCCCTTCCACCATCCTTTCAGCTCTGACATCTTTCTAATTATTAATGTTTCAAGGCATGGAAAGATTCTGCTATTGCTTCTGTATCCACACTGCTGCTAAATTCTTTCTCCATATATTCCACGCTCTCTAAACTGTAAAGAAATAACAACTTCAAATGAGGTAATTTACTGAGCACTGGAAGCTGCCTCAACTTAGGACAATCTATGATCTGAATGCGAACAAGATAATATGGAAGGGAGGCTGTTGACCATGGTATTGTCATACCATGGTACCCTTCCAACTTGAATCTCTTAAGATTGGGAGATGGCTGTAGTTTTATCAACACACCTTTGGGGTTAACACATTCACCTTCAAATTCAATTTTAACCTTGCTTAGATGTTTCATATTGTTCAAATAACCTTCTCCTTCTCCTATGTCACTCAAGCCATTCACATTTCTATAATTTTCTCCTATTTTGATGTGTATGCCTCCTTTTATCTCACTGAACGTTTATATCACTTTGAGTTCTCCACATAAATCTTCATTACCCGCCACAAAATACGATAGAACTTTCAGATTTGTCAATTTATCCAAACCTAAAGGCATACCGATCAAAAAACGACAACCTCTTAAATCCAAACACCTAAGGTTTATCAAATTCCTAAAATATTTTGGCAACTCTCTTAGATGTTTACAATGTAAATGTAATGTTTGCAGATTATATAACCTTGTAATTGAATTAGGGATTGCTTCTAAATATTTCAAACCCATGAAAATATATCTCAAAAGCAACAGTTTGTCAAGGGAAGGAAAAGTAAACTCACGTGGAATCAGCATCAACGATCTTAAAGCAGTCATGTTTTTTATTTCTTTATCTACAAAATCATCAGCAAAGTATGAACGAATTCTAGTACTACTCGATAAATCTTTTCCATATTCATTATTAGCATTCAAATGACGTATGTTTGCTCCTAAAACTCTAGTTTTACTAGTTACAACACAAATTTCATTCCTCTGCACATCTTGAGCAATATCGTGCATTAAGTCATGCATTTTTACAGACGCAATATTACCCCATTGATCCTTCTTTACATCCTGAAAGAAACATCTTCGCAACAAAATCAGAAAGAACTCCTCTGCAGTATCTTCAAGACATTGACCACCAACTAAAGACACAATATATCCTTGTGCCATCCAAAGTTCAATCAACATCTTTTTATCCATCTCATGATCCTTGGGAAATAAGGCACAATAACTAAAAAACTCTTCAACGAGGGTGTAAGATTGTGGTCACTAAGCTTCAATGTAGTCAAAATCTTGTCACTACCTTCACTAATTTCACTCAAACAACTATTTTCAATCGACTCCCACTTACTCTTTTCTTGACCATGTAAAAGACTACCTAAAAACTTTTATAGATAGGGGAAAGTTGTAGCATTTTTTTACAATATTCTCCCCTATCTTAACCAACTCTTGATCTTTTACTCCCTCAAATGCTGTCATCTCAAATAAAGACCACGAATCCTCCTCGGACAAACCTTTTAACTTATGGACATGCTTACTTCCTATGCAACTAGCTGTCTTCTCTGAACGAGTGGTTACCACAATCCTGCTTCCCACTAGACCCATCCTCAAGAATTTCTCCAATTCCTTCCAATTTGCATAATCCTCATTCCATATATCATCAAGAACTAAAAAGTACTTCTTTCCACTAATTTGCTCTTGAAACTTCCTTTGCACTAACTCAAACGAGGATGTATTATCTAGCTTCTCATTAGTAAGTAATTCTAAAATTTTACAAAGTATTGTCATCACATCAAATTGTCCCCCATCTTGATCTGAAACACATACCCATAATGACAAAAACCCCTTTTGAATGCTCTCATCTTGAAATACAAGTTGAGCAAGAGCCGTTTTTCCCAATCCACCCACTCCCACAATAGTCAAGAAACAAAATTCATCACTAGCACTAGGATCTAACAGCACATATAAGATTTCCTTCTTATCAGAATCCCTCCCAATAATATCCTTTACATCAACATAAGAACAAGTTTCCTCCCGCCTCCTAAAAATAGGGGTATAGTTAACAGTATCACTAAGCCCAAATTTATTATAATCATCAGCAATAGCATCCAATTGCTTCCTATTTGCCTTAACTCTACGAGACATTTGCTTAGCCTGACTGAATTTATTTTTATTAGAAGAGAAGAAACGACGGACCTTTTCGGAGAACTTACCACGCTTGTTGCCATCAATCTGTTTGAGTTTAGCCAGAGTGATGAACTCATCGAACAAATCATCAGCATCATAAACAGCAGCCTTGAGATCTGAAACGTAGCGTCGTTGAACCACTGAAAAGTCGCGCTTGGCCTCAGCGACTAGGAGCACATCTTTGATGGTTAGGACGGTTTTTTTTGAGTTTCTCAAGCTCGGATTTGTAGCCCCATAACTCACAAATCTCTTTGATCAGCTCGCTCCCAATCACTTCAATGAGTTTCTCAACGATTAAGATTCCAAAATCAGCCATGATTGAGTTTTCACGAAAGAAAAAGAGCAGATTATAATATGCAAGTCAGGAAAATTAAACAATTGAAGTGATTGCGGGTGCACCTGACTGGTGAGAATAGGTATTGAGATATATTTTAGCTAGTATTTTTTTAAGTCAAAAGGGCAAAATGGTCCTAATTGTTTCTAGAGGGTTCTCTCTCTTTGTAATATAAATAACTTCTTCTAATAAAATAAAGGAATCAGAATTCCTTTGCTTGCTTCGAAATCCTTTCATGGTATCAGCCTAAACTTCTCTTCTCTTCTCTTCTTCAATGGCGGACATCAATCCACCACCGCCGCCGCCGCCACCACCAGAAATCAAACCTAATTCTCCCTAGTATCTCGGTTCCCAAGATCGACCGGGCGATTTCATCACTCCAACCCGATTAAAATCTGATAATTACACATCCTGGGCAGCCGACATTCAATTGGCTCTTGAAGCTCGCCGTAAATTCGAGTTCTTGGATGGCACCATCACTTCTCCTTCCCCACCTTCACCCGCTCAGACTGGACGACCATTAATGCCATGCTTATTTCTTGGATATCAAATACAATTGATCCTGAAATTCGATCTTCTTTATCCAAATTTCGGGAAGCCAAGCCATTTTGGGATCACCTTCAACACAGGTACGCTCAAACTAATGGACCACGAATTCAACAATTGAAATCTTCAATTGCTAAATGTGAACAAACAAAGGAGATGTCTGTTTCAGTATATTACGGTAAACTTCATTCTTTATGGCAAGAATTGGATAATCATGAACCTTTAATCTCATGCTCTCTTCCTTCTTGCACTTGTGGTTCTTTACATGAAAAACATCGAGAGCAAAATCAATTACACGAATTTTTAATGGGATTGAATTCTGATTTTTATGGATCTTTAAGAACCCAAATTCTGTCACAAGAACCTCTCCCCTGTCTTGATCGTGCTTATCAGTTAGTCACCCAAGAAGAACGGGTGCGAACCTCAAGGCTCGTAATTGACAATAAACCACCGGATGTTCTTGGATTTGCTGTGCGTTCTGATGCAGGTCGGATTCGTGGTTCTTCTGACCGACCAATTTGTTCTAAATGTAATAAGCTTGGTCATGAAGCCTCTCGTTGTTGGGCTGAAATCACTTGTAGTCATTGTAAAAAACGTGGGCATGATTCCAACTATTGCTATGAAATTAATGGCTATCCAGACAAATGGTCTGCTGGGAAGAAATCTTCTAGTAGGGGTAGAGGACAAGTGCGTGCTAATGTCACTAGTAGTGGTTTTTCGAACATGTCTCTTATTCCCTCTGTTTCTGCTTTTGGACAAAATTTTACTACAGAACAATGGAAGGCTATATCTGAGGTTCTTGGTAACACTAATGTTCCCGATAATCGTCTCAATGGTAAATTTGATATGACATCATGGATAATTGATACCGGTGCTACACATCATGTCACCGGGGAGTTGGCTTGGTTGTTTGACACTCATCCTCTTGAGTGCCCAGTTGGTTTGCCTAATGGCGAACAAGTCATTGCTACTTTGGTTGGCTCTGTTTGTTTGTCGAATAAAATTACTCTCATTGGTGTTCTTTATGTTCCGAATTTACGTTGCAATTTACTTTCTGTTTCTCAACTTAATGACAAATTACAGACAATTGTACAATTTAATTCTCTTATTTGTGTTATACAAGACCAAACGAAGGAGCTGATTGGAATGGGAGTTAGAAAAGACGGACTATACTATTTTAGCAAACCAAACGTTTCTACATGCGCCTCTATTTTTGCCGCAACATCGAGTTTGGAATTGTGGCATCGTCGCCTAGGACATCCTTCTGAAAAAATAGTTAAGATGATTCCTCATGTACAAAATACAAAAGATAGTTTACCATCAAGGTGTGAAATTTGTATGCATGCTAAACATCCTAGAGACAAATTTTTCACAAGTGATAATAAAACATCTCGAATCTTTGAAAAAATTCATATTGATTTATGGGGTTCATATCGTCATATTTCATCATGTGGTGCTCGATATTTTTTAACTATTGTTGATGATTATTCAAGAGTTGTTTGGATATATCTGTTAATTGACAAATTGGAAGTTTTTCGTGTGTTTATGTCTTTTGTTGCATTGGTTGATCGACAATTCTCACAAAAAATTAAGGTAGTACAAAGTGATAATGGGACAGAGTTTAATTGTTTGCTTGATTATTTTAGTACCACTGGCATTTTATTTCAAACATCTTGTGTTGGTACCCCCCAAAAAAATGGAAAAGTTGAGCGCAAACATAAACATATCTTGAATGTCGCAAGAGCTTTGAGGTTTCAAGCAAACTTGCCTATTTTTTTTGGGGTGAATGTGTTTTAGCTGCGGCCCACTTAATTAACCGCACACCTACTCCCCTCTTATATAATAAAACACCTTTTGAAATTTTATTTCATAAACCTCCGTCCTTTGATGCTATTAGAGTATTTGGGTGTTTGTGTTTTGCTCATAATCAAAAGACTAATGGTGATAAGTTTGCAAGTCGAAGTCGTAAGTGTGTCTTTGTGGGCTATCCTTATGGAAAGAAAGGTTGGAAATTATTTGACCTTGACACGCAAGATTTCTTTGTTTCTAGAGACGTAAAATTTGTTGAGGATGCTTTTCCATATCAAGATGTTCAGTATAAAAGTAATAGTACTCAAGATGTGCATCATGATTTTATTGAATACAATTTGCCAATTTATGAGGATATTCAATCTGAAGAAAGTGAAAAAGGTATTTTAACTGTTCCAAATGAGCATGATGAATCTGTTAGTTCCACTGAGCCATTTACAAGCTCTGGGTCAGCTCTTCCAATTCAATCATGTTCTTCTGTTCCTCTTGCTGGGTCACCATCGGCAGTTAAGCCTCCTCCCTTACAACAGCCCAATAGTACTTCCTCTGATCCAGCACTCGCTACATCGGATCAACTGCCTCCTGCTCTTTTGGATCGTGGGTTTCGTGACAAATTCCCGAACGTTTTGTATCGGGATTTTGTGACTCATATGGTTTTTGCTAATAGTCCGTCCTCTATCTCTCCTTCTTCCAATTACTCCTCAGGTACTCCGTATCCTTTAGCACATTATATAAATTGTGACAATTTTTCCATGCATTATCGTACATTTCTTGCAGCCATCATTAAGGGAAAAGATCCAAAATCCTTTAAGGAAGCCATGAAGTATGAAGAGTGGCGCAAATCTATGCAAGATGAAATAAAAGCTTTAGAGGAAAATGGCACATGGACCTTGGAGCGACTTCCTCCCGGGAAACGTCCTCTAGGTAGTCAATGGGTTTACAGGACAAAATATTTGTCAAATGGTAATGTTGAGCGTCTTAAGTCTCGATTAGTTGTTTTGGGTAATCATCAACAAGCAGGAATTGATTACACTGAAACATTTGCTCCGGTTGCCAAAATGACCACAGTTCGTGCCTTTCTTGCAATAGCAGCTTCAAAAAACTGGGAATTACATCAAATGGATGTTCATAATGCCTTCTTGCATGGTGATCTTAATGAAGAAGTTTACATGAAATTACCTCCTGGTTTCGAGTGTTCAGATCCGTCATTGGTATGTCGTTTACGCAAATCACTGTATGGTTTAAAACAAGCTCCACGTTGTTGGTTTGCAAAATTAGTATTCGCTTTGAAAGAATATGGCTTTCTTCAATCATATTCCGATTATTCTCTTTTTACTTATACTAAAGGCATTATTCAAATTAATGTTTTAGTCTATGTAGATGATCTTATTATCTCTGGGAATGATTCCGCTGCACTTCCACTTTTTAAAGCTTATCTTAGTAATTGTTTCAAAATGAAAGATCTTGGTGGTCTCAAATACTTCTTAGGAATTGAGGTTGCTCGTAGTTCATCTGGTTTGTTCTTATGCCAACGTAAGTACACACTAGATATTATTTCTGAAACAGGTTTATTAGGGGCAAAGCCTGTTGGGTTTCCTATCGAACAAAATCACAGGCTTGCTCTTGCTACTGGAGAATATATGAAGGATCCCGAGGCTTACCGTCGTCTTGTAGGGCGTTTGATATATCTCGCAGTCACTCGTCCAGATCTTGCCTATTCAGTTCATATCTTGTCTCAGTTTATGCAGGAACCTCGTCTTGAGCATTGGGAAGCAGCTCTCCGAGTAGTGCGCTATTTAAAGGGTACTCCCGGTCAGGGTATTCTGTTGCGTGCGGATAGTGAGTTAACCTTGGAAGGCTGGTGTGATTCAGATTGGGCTGCATGCCCTCTCACTCGTCGCTCACTAACAGGATGGCTTGTTTTTCTAGGACAATCCCCTATTTCTTGGAAAACAAAGAAACAACATACAGTGTCTCACTCTTCAGCTGAAGCCGAATATCGATCAATGGCTGCAATCACATGTGAACTGAAGTGGCTAAAAGGTTTGTTGTTAAGTTTGGGCGTTCATCATCCTAAAGCAATAAAATTGTTCTGCGATAGTGAATCTGCTTTACACATTGCAAAGAATCCTATTTTTCATGGACGAACAAAGCATATTGAGGTAGATTGTCACTTTGTTCGCGATGCAATCATTGATGGCCTTATTTCTCCTAGTCATGTGTCGACTACATCGCAATTGGTGGACATTTTCACAAAAGCCCTCGGCAAACCACAGTTTGATCTTCTTCTTTTCAAGTTGGGCATTTTCGATTCTCATGCTCCAACTTGAGGGGGGGTATTGAGATATATTTTACCTAGTATTTTTTTAAGTCAAAAGGGCAACATAGTCCTAATTGTTTCTAGAGGGTTCTCTCTCTTTGTAATATAAATAACTTCTTCTAATAAAATAAAGGAATCAGAATTCCTTTGCTTGCTTCGAAATCCTTTCAATAGGAAATATAAATGCACTTTTCTTACAATAACGGTAATTAAGTTTCGAAAAAATTCAATTTTTTTAATGATCGATTATTATGAAAAATAAGAAAAATTAAATATTTTAGATAATTAATATATTATTTTATTGAATAATATGGAGGAAAAATTGAAATCATAAATATTTTAAAAATATGAAAAAAAGTTAGTGGAAAAAATATAGAATCATAACTAATAAATAAATTACAAAGTTAATGGGAAACATGTGAAAACCATAAGAATTATAAAAATGTAAAAATAAAGTTATTAGAAGATATGTGAGGACTATAAATATTGTTAAAATATTAAAACGAGGATAACAAGGTTATTTTTTTTCCAAAATTTATTATGTAAATAGAAAGATTATTTATAATGACAAATAGAAACTTCTTTAAGGAAGAAGTTTTTCTAAATAATTTCAATTATAATGAGTATTTACTCTGAGCATACACAATGTAGTCGGGGAAAGATGGTGTTGTATTGGTTTAGGGGTTATGGTAATTCAAGTCAGCAAGTATATCAAAGTACTATTTATTTTACTCCGATCCAATTCATAATTATTGGGTAAGTACTGCTGAGACTCCTAGCGTCATTGTAACCGATTGAGATGAAGGTTTATCTGTAGCTATTCGTGACGTCTTCCCAGGTAAAAAGGTTTTGTTGATTAATTAATGTCGTTTTATGTATTGAATATGTCTTAATTACGTTCAATGTTTTGTTTAATGTAGATGTGCGGCATTTGTTATGCATCTGGCATATTGCCAACAACGTTGAGAACATGGTGGACAAGTTGTGTGGCGGGAAAAAAAATCAACAAGGCCAAATATTCAGACAGGGCAGATGGAACCGCTTGGTTGAAAGTTGTACAATCGGGAAATTTGAACAGAGAAATAAAACAACATCAAAAAAACATAAAGACATAGCATAAAACAAGTATATTTTCAAAACTCACGTATTCAGATCTGCTCTGAGAAGGACCAGGACCGGAAGTTGGGCCTACGTCGGGGGCTATGTACGGATGCGAGCACACTCTGAACAGTCAACGTAAGTAGGTTCAGCCTCTGATGGCACAGATGCCCGACGAAGTCCCTGCTCAAGAAGGCGGCACTAAAGAGGAACCTACTCCATGCCTCCAAATAAACAGCAGAAGAAGCAAAGGTCACAGAGTAGGTACCGTGTGCCGGTCGGAGAGCCTTGGCTGGTCTCATAGGAGCGGGGGGAATAGCCTACATGAACTCGATCTGTCGCAATGTCCGCTCCGGCAAATACACCTCGACGACATCAAAGCACGTGATACCCCCGATGATGGTGGTGCGTGGGTGCTCATTAAGCAACGCACTAGCAGCAGAATTGTACGGAGTCCATTGCACCTGCATGAAGACCAAGTTAACAAATAATGTAAAATTAAAAACACATGCATAACAAAATGTCATGTAATGTAAAATACCTGAGTCTCCGTCATTGAGTCAAGAACCATGCGGTAGTCCCTCAGCCTGTCCACCTCACGACGTGGTTTCTTCGTTGACCACATCTCCACCCTAGTCATGTTTGGCACATCTTCTCGGCGAGGTTGAGGCCGGAAAGCGGGAAAGTACTCATAGATCCATGTTTGAAGCAATGTGAGGCAGCCCGCAATGGTCTTGCAACCAGCCCTAGAAGCCATTCCGAGCTGCCTATACAAGTAGGCCAAGGTCACCGCACCCTAGTCCACCTCCTGCTGATCGACATTCACGACAAGTATTGGGTGAGGTCGCATGCCAATTCTGGTCTTATCCGCCAGCAAGGTAGAGCTGACGATAGCCATGTAGTACGCTGTCGTCTGGGTATCCATGGACTGGTGCATAATGTCCGGTAGTCGGCCGAGGGAAGTGGCAGGTAGAACATTGTTTAGCACATCGGACATATCCCTCAGTCGGATGATGGACTCCACCGGCCTCTTCCTAATACGACAATCCAGAATCGGAGGCGTACGCTCGGAGCCGTCGAAAATAAGTTTAGCTATATGCCCGCCATAGTTAGGGAACATTCGCGTATCTGTCGGCCCCCTGGGCTGGGGTGATGTGACTAACCAGTCTGTGTTAGCGGACTATGAGGGCCTGCGCGCTCAGATGCGGTAGAAGAACTAGGGCCGCCACGTGCGAATCTCCCATCGGGCCCCCGAACAACAGTCCAGTCCAATGGGCGAGAATCAGGAGCTTCGTATTGAACATCATCAGCATCATTATCATCATCACTAGAAACCCCCCAACTACTCTGGATGCTGCTAGACTGGTCATCAAGAGGGGTTCGCACTAGGTCTAGCGCACTCGACCTTTGGGCAATACTGTATCTGGCAGCCTCTTCCTGCCTAGCCCTCCTAGCAGAACCCGTTACCCCTCTCTCATGCGGGTCCCCTCTGAGTATGGTAGGCCTAGAACTATTACCTCTCAACAATTGTCTAAAAAAACCCTTTTCTTTTCCTTGATTACCAGCCATTTTCTACAATTTTTGACAATTTCATTAAATATTAATAATAAATGAACATAATCAAGCATTACGTTACATTAACCACATGAACAAAAAACAATATTAATTTTCTAAATTGAAAATAATTATAAAAATAATAATAATATTAACAAAAATAATAACATTAATAATAATCATAAAAAAAAAAAAGAAACACAAATAATAACAATAATCATAACACTAATAACAAAAAAATAATTAAAAATAAAATTAAAGGATAATATAATAACAATAATAATAATAACAATCACTATAACAATAATATAATAGTAAAAATAATAATAATAATAATAATAATAATAATAATAATAATAATAATAATAATAATAATAATAATATAAAAATAATAATAATTTTTCTAAAAAACAAAAAATGGAAAAAAATGAAAAAAAAAACCAAATAACACCAATAATTAAAATAACTTTCAACACAACATACAAAGTTTATTAATAATAATAATATTAATTATGATAAATAAATTTAAAATAATAAATTAATAATTAAAAGAAAAATAATAATTTAATAATAAAAATAATAACAATCACAAAAATAATAAAAAAATTAATAATAATAACAGTAATAATAATAATAATAACAACAATAATAAAATTAAAAAAAATAATAATAATTATAAAAAACAATATATATATATATATATATATATATATATATATATATATATATATATATATATATATATATATATATATATATATATATATATATATATATATATATATATATATATATATATATATATATATATATATATATATATATATATATATATATATATATATAATGAATCGCCTAGATCTGGGCGATTCATTTTAATAATTTTTTAAAAAAAATTTAAATAATTTACATTTGAAAAAAAACAACAATAATAGCAATAATATTAAAAGTAATATAAAAAAGTTATTAAAAATAAAAATAATAATAATAATAATTATAACAAACATATTTACATTAATAAATAAAAAATCAAAACATAAACATATATTTAATAATAAAAAAAAACAATCACAACAATAATAACAATAATAATAAAATTAATAATAATAATAACAGTAATAAAAATAATAATAGTCACAATAATAATATAATTAAAAATTATAATAATTATTAAAAAAATGAAAAAAAAATTAAAAAAAATAAAGTGAATCGCCCAGATCTGGGCGATTGGACCCCGGTTCAATCGCCACATTTTAGGCGATTGAACCAGGGTCCAATCGCCCAAATCTGGGCGGTTCACTTTTATTTTATTTTATTTTGTTTTTTTTTCGTTTGTAAATTTAGATTAATTAAATTCGAAAAAAAATTACCTCGATTAATTGTTTGCGGATTGAACTTAGTTTTTGCTCCAACAATTTGCTTTTGTAAGTTGGTTTTTAAGTGTGGTAAGATAAAATTTAGTGAGATTGTGGTATATATAGGGAATTTTAAGTTCAATGGCAAAATCGTAATTTTTTGTAAATCCAAGGGTAAATTAGTAATTTCCTAAGGGGTGGCGATAAAATGAAAAGGGTGGCGAAATTTAAGGATTGGGTCTAGTTTTGTACTATAGATTCATCTCCCTCACGTGCGTGAAAGTTGGATGAGGAATTGAAATTTTCGCAAAACGTATTAAATTAATCTTAAAATTTTGACTTAGATAATGCAAATTAACGACAAAGATCTTAAATGTAGTTATTTAGCTCAAACTTTAACACAATTGTAGTCTTCTAGTGTCTACAAATCACTCCATGCCCTCCTCTCCGTTTGAGATATTCCTTTGAAACATGGGTTTGTGGTTATTTTGCATTTTTCAAATTAGACACTAGAATAAGGTGTTTAGTGAGTTCTACATATTAAGAACATTTAGTAATCTTTGGTCAATCATTTAGCAATAAGAACATCAATAGAAAACAGAGAGTAGTTGTTAAAGTAGCAGAGTTCGGTAATGATATTAGATTATAAAATGTAGTTTGTAATGGGAATTTAGGCATTTGAACCGAAGATAAAAGAAAAGATTAATTTTAACTCGAATTTCCTTCTGCCCTCTAGAAAGTCAGTTGGCTTGTAGTTGATAGGCATTTTCATGTTGCTATGTTTTTTTTCTAATTAAGTCAAATGTATGTGCTTTTAGATTGTGTTATAAATAAACTCGAATTCACGTAGAACCATAATATTATCTTCCTTAAGTATTATATTCTCTCTATTAATTAGTAATTCTAACCTCTATCTAAACACTTAAAAAAACCCCTCAACACTTGGAAAACTTGAACTCTCTATTACTGATTCTTATTTGTAGACTAAACAACAAAAGTGGAAATTGAAGCCTTAAAGGGAAGTGTTGCCTATTTCAGAGGAAAGGAAGGGTGACGTATGCTAGGATGAATGAAGATGAAGTGATGTTCCATTTTAGTTTTATTTTTATTTTTCTTTTTTTTAATTGATTTTAATGTTCATCGGTTTATTTATAAGTCATATGCATATCACATGCTGGTTAATATTAAAAATAATAGTCGAATAGATGATTCTATTAATTTATTGTTTTTAACAAAAGAACATATATATTTCTAAGTAGTTCTGATAAAGAAAATATTATAAATAATTTTTTAAAAAGTCACTTTTTATATGGACTTTTTGACAATTTTTCGATGAGCAGAAAATATATTCATCATCACCTATATTAAAATTTTAGCACCTATTTTCATGAAAATTAAAATTATAAAATCCCCTTTATTGAATTCCATCAAGCAATTTTAACTATTAGATTAGGTAACAAAATCTCCACTCCTTTTGTAATAGAAAGGATTTTAACTCATAAATAAGAGAAAATTAGGTGGATGAAATAAATTTGTGGATATACTTCTCTGTCCAGCTAGATAATATTATTTGTTTTTGAGACGAAGAATAAAAAATTAAACATTAGTCAGTTAAAATAATAAGGCATTTAGATATAAAATGGAGAATATAGAAAATTAAAGTGGTGGAGATCATATCCAAAAAAATAAGTTAAGGACAGACTAATATGATTTAAAATATACTAATACAACTAGTACTATACAAATAGGATTAATGCTATATAGATACGACTAATACTAAAATAATATGAATACTAATTATGCATTAATACAACTAATACAGTACTGATATACTTACTACTGAACTAATACGACTAATACTATGCTAATCATATATTAACACCACTAATACAATGTTATGGCACTAATATACTAATACGACTATACCAAACTAATACGATTGATATTATGCTAATAACTAATACTACACCAATATAAAAATAGTGATATGATTAATAATATGCTAATACAACTAATGTTATGCTAATACATACCAGGAGTAATACAAATAATATATTAATAATATGACTTATAATAAACTAATGGTATCTAATACGCCTAATATGACACTAATACGATTAAAACTGAAGTAGAAAAACATAAGTCTATACGTGTATATAGTTCGCAAGAAGAATCACTAATTAGCTTGTAGCCTTGTGGTTGGAATATTATGTTCTTTCTTTATTGCAGAAGGTTGGGGGTTTGATTCTCAACTCTTGCAATTGTTTGTAGCAATGGAGGCTTCAGGAAAATAGGTGTCATAAATGAGATTTGATTAAAGGGTTTAAAGGTTGGGTTAGTAAGGCCAAAGTGATTAAATTTTATTTTTTTTTTGAATGGACGACTTGTTTGGTCGCGGATGGCGATCTACCAAAAGTCACATGATCGCCTATGGTGACTACATAGCTAACTTTTTAATATTACGACAATCTCTATATCCACTAGACACATTTAATAGGCATCTGGTCGCCATAACAAATCGTTTGGTCGCTATTTTAGGTTCTTTTTCCACAAATTTTGTATAAAACGGTTTTACCGTAAGATATGTTTTATATTCAGGTTATATAGCTTTAATAAAACTTTGTTTTGTCTCCATATATCCACATGTAATAGTGTGCTTTCACCATTATAGAGAAATATAAATTGATGGTCTAAGAAATCCTAGTCGTTTGTGTTTATTATCGGTATTGTTAATTAAAAAAAAAAACCATGAATATTTCCAAAGCAAAAGTTTAATAAAACGGCGGTTTAAAGTAATAATGCACACGTTTTCCATATCCAAACATAATTTCGGCTGCAACACTTTTCATGCTTTAATTTCCTCATTTCAATACATGCCTATATTAGAAAAGTGCTTGACTCGTTGACTTAGTTGATAAGATCGTCATTTTCACAACGTATATTTTTCCTATTTTCTAGATTTTAATTAATTTTTTTTACATTAATTATTCAGCGAAATAAAAAGCGAATAAAAGTTGATAGGAAAAAAAAAGGAAAAGGTAGTGTGAACACGACTTGCATTGTGGTGGCCTCAAAGCTTCAGAATTCACGTAAAAGCATGCAAATCTTACGGAAAGATATATAGGCGGTAAAATGCAGCTACAGGTTAAATTCTTATTATGAAAAAATTTTACATGAACATAAATAATGATTAGTATGAAAAAAGTAACGCTCAAATAAACAGTTTTATTTTTTTAAATATGCATTAATTTTATAATTTATATACAATTTATAAGGGTGAATAGACTTTATACATGTTTTCAAATCCATGCAACTTTGTTAATTGTTGTTTGATCGATATAATAGTTAACTAATTCGATGACTCAATTTGATATCTGATTTACATTCCAATTTAGATAAAATATTCGATTCAAACATTTGGATATCAGATATAAATTCGAAAATCAAAATTTTGAGATTCAGATATCCGAATAATCGCCATTTTTTGAATAGTTGAATATCAAATATTGGATACCCGCATATTATAAGTAAATTTGGATATTTAATATTCATAATTAAGAATAAAATTATGATTTAAAAAAAATTCTTTTAACTAAATTTTTCGGATGTCGGATGTCTAATATTTCGGATCTTCGATCGATTTGTGTATTTCCGAATATCGGATTTGAATATCCAAGTCGAAACGGATTGTATATCAAATATCAACTATGTCAGTTTTCAGATATCAAATATCAACTATGTCAGTTTTCAGATATCAAATATCCAATTCGACTATATGTATCGGATTAGATATTCGATTATATTCACTCCTTATTCCCTCTAGTATGTAAGAAGTACAAACATTTTTTGCTTTGTTTGATTTTTGAGAAAACTAGTTGAATCCGGTTACAATCATGAATAATTTCTTTAATAAATTAATATTCTGCAATTTTGTGATATAATTATTGTTAAGTGTATAAGACATTTGGTATACTTGCATATGTTTATATATTTTGGTTAATTTACCTATAATATGTTTAGCTTTAA
Source organism: Amaranthus tricolor (assembly GCF_026212465.1). Lineage (NCBI taxonomy): Eukaryota > Viridiplantae > Streptophyta > Magnoliopsida > Caryophyllales > Amaranthaceae > Amaranthus > Amaranthus tricolor. The sequence goes on along the minus strand of NC_080048.1, from coordinate 1,596,532 downwards.
AGTATTTTTTTTATTGATTTTAGGTTCGCTGAGAGAATAATTAAAAAATTGGTTGAAAAATAAATTTGAGATTTTCTGCAAAAGTACAGTATTTACTTTTCAACTGAAATAAAATTTGATTCTTAGTTTTAAAAATATTTTGTTAATCATCATAAAGACTGCTTTTTTTCATCTAGCCGGCTTGTTGTTTTGGGTATTAGGCGTTTCTGATTGTTTGTTGCTTTTTAATTGGTAGTTCATTCCCATAAGCTTGTATTAGCAAGTGTTGAATTGGAGAAACCAAATCATCAAAAAAGTTCAGTCGAATTAGGTTTTAGATATGAAACACATGTGATAAATAATTAATAAAGCACTTTTACGTATTTTTTAATATATTTTTCATTATAAAATACTTACAGCTGATAATAATATAATATATGAAAATATGTTACTATTAATTTCATATATAAGAAAATAGAAAATAAAGTAAAACTTTAGTTTTGCAACATTTAAATGTCTTTTTCGATCATTCGCATACTTCCACACAAGTGTTTTACTTTTTAGTATCTAAAAAAAACAACGTTTACTTGCTTTGCTTTACTTGACTAAATGTTCTTGACTATGTCTCACTACGCCGTTTTGATAAAGCATTTATTTGGTACTTTAATGAACAAAGCTTTTTTTAAATTTCATTTTATTGGAATGTCTTTCATTTTTAGACCCAACACTGTGGTATTTTTTTTATCATTAACGTACATTTTTGGGATGAAAATAAAAAAAAAAAAATTATGCATCCCAATTATAATGATGTAAAATGATTGTCTTTACAAAATTCATCCGATGATTTTCTTCATGATCAAATAATGAGTGGAATCCACATATACAAAAAGTTACTTCTACAAGTTTAATTCTAAATTATTTTGATTAAAAGTATTTTAAAAAATATATCAAAGTTGGTGAATTTTTTTCATAGACCCACATTCTAATATTTTATTGCAAAAAGCCTAAAATAAAATAAATAGTAAAAAGTGATGGTTTTTTTTATAATAATTTAATTGACATTTTTTCGACAAACATAGAAAAATAAAGAATCTTTGTAAGTTAACATTCCCACCACATATATGAATTTTATTATCAAAGGGCTATTGATAACTTCAAATTCTTGTGTCAACTAAATGAATTTTTTGTGTGGATAATGAAACTAGAAAAATAATTTTTATTGTTTGACCATTTCGTTAAGCTCATCTACCCTTATATATTGGACATCCTTAATACAATGAACAAGCACAAGATTCACAACATAATAAAAAGTCTATCTAACATCATACTCCCTCCTATAAACCATAATAATCTCATCTGACTTATCATACTTGGCAATGCAATAATTCTATAATTAATATTTTTAATTGTGCATGATTAAAAATTATAAAAAATTAATATTAATAATCTTTGCATTGAAATGAATCAAATTAGATCTGACTTGACTATGTTATAACTTATAAATTAAACATAAAATAGTACAAATTAAAAGTAATTGATGAAAAATGTGCAAAGCAAAATGGAATTATTAGGGGGAATAAAAAGGAACAGTAATTTGCTATTCAGAAGATGGCAAAAAAATTAAATAAAATAAAAAAGCAGATATTTTAGTGGGTATTGTAGATAAAAATATGTCATTTATTAAGCTAATTTTAGGATTTTATTTTAGAAAAAAGAAGTAAATTATATTCCCTCCGTTTTTATATGTTTTTCTCATACAGAATTTACGAAATTTAGTGTTAAACTTTTATTATAATTTCTCATTTATCTATATAAAAAACATATTCATGTGAGATCTTTTTCAAAATATCAACTTTTAAAAATTTTTAAAAACTCACAATTAAAATTATATGACTATTGAATTTGCATTAGAAACTGCACAAAAAATAAATGATCAAAAAGAACAACAAATAAAAACAGAGGAAGTAGATTTTAATAGATCGATATATATGTTATTATAAATAGAGTCATATTTAAAAATAGCATTGAAGCGAATCCAATAGGACGACATTAAATATATTTGAGCCCAAAATAGGGAGTAGGGAGGGTGTAAAGTGTAAACATTATAAAGCCCTCAAAAGGAAGCATCCACTATCATCCTGTTAGGAAATGCGGCTGCTGCATGTAAAATTTAAAGACTACATTAAGAAGGGCCCCTCCCCCAAAACTTTAACTATAAATTACAAGATTTCTTCCCAGAATTCCGACAAACAAAACATCACTAAAATTCTTAAAATATCTTTTGAAAATATAATTTAAGAAAATGTATAATCCATTCCAAAATTCAAATGATCAGTATTTCCCAACCAGTGATTATATTGAAAATAATCAAATTGAAAATCAGATAAATTGGGCAGATTATGGATTAGCAGGTGAAGGATTAGAAGGTGTGAATTACACAAATAATAATGCTGATGAGCTTAACAATAATGGAAGAAGAAATAATGGTGATCAGGATAATGATGATGAACAGAAGAAAAACAAGAAGAAGAAATCATCCCATAAAGAAATTGAGCGTCAAAGAAGACAGGAAATGTCTGGACTTTACTCGGCTCTTCGTTCTCAGCTTCCTGCTGAATATATCAAGGTATTTATATTCCAATCTAATTCCTTGACTTTCCCTAAATAAAAAAAATAATAAAGTTTTTGAAGTTGTAACTAATGATTTAAATGGAAATTTCAATTTTGATGAATTCTAGAATTGGTTCTAATTTAAGGTTTGACAAAGAAAAAAAATATTTATTTTAAATTTGAGCTAATTTCTCTATTTAAAATGAAAGTAGTTAAATTTGAAAAATTGAAAATAACTTCTCTAAACCTTGTTATTCTCATGATTAGTTCATACTTAAAATTTAGGTAGGACTTGAAATTAAACATTTGTTCCTAATTTAAACACAACTTAAGGAAGAAAAATGGTTAAAGTTTCAATATTTTTTGATATTAGGGCTTATGCTAATCATATTCAAAAAAATTTACAAAGTCGCACTTTGAGATAAATTCAAGATATTAGTACAAAACAAGCTAAACACTCATCATTATATACATACTTTGTTAGACTATATAAGATATCGTGGGGCTTCCACCATAAATGTGTCAGCTACTCAAAAAACTTAACCAACTCATCAACCATCATTTTTGTAATCAAAATTGCACAATTCAATATTTATAGGTTTTAATCAAATAAATTAGATTAGTCCAAAATAACTTGATTCTCCCATATTGTTATTATATTATTATTCTAATATACAAGTTAGAGAAATCTCTAATTTGAATTTTTTATATAATTAATAATCCAAATAATTAGTATAATTATTAATTATGTTAATATACTTCCTTCGTTTTACTATATTTGCTATATTTGACCTTTTATACAATCTAATGTGTTATTTTGATTATTTATATATTGAACTATGCACATCTAAAAATTATAAAAAGTTAATATTACGAAAGTATGCGATTACACGATTTAAACAAGATCCCAATTGACTTTATTTTTGATTTAAACAAGATCCCAATTGACTTTATTTTTCCTTACACATTAGCTGCAATATATAAAATACGCTCGAACGATGAATATTGTTCATATTCGCAAAATACCTAGTATTCCAGAACGAAATCAAAGATAAGTAATTGAAATTTCAGGGAAAGAGATCGGCAAGTGATCACATAGCAGAAGCAGTAAATTACATAAAGGACTTAGAGAAGAGTGTAAAAGAGCTTTCAATTAGAAGAGAAGAGCTAAGAGCAAGCCCAGAATGGGCTAATCCTACATATCATGTAGGTGGATCTACAAATTCTGCATCACGTCCTGGAAGTGTTATGATTAATCCACGTATGGGTGGGCTTGGAATACAAATTGATGTTCCATATGAACATGATCAAAGTTTCTCTTTATCATCTGCACTCCATGTTCTTTATGAGGAAGGACTAAGTGTTTCTAGTTGCACATCAACTAATGTCAATGACAGAATCATTCATAATATAATCTGCCAGGTAATTTAATGTTTTTTTTATAATTTTATTCGGAGTGGTTTTGAGGAAATTGATACGTATTTAGTACTTTAGGTGGTGAGAATTAAACCAATATTACTAGATTAATTCATGATTCTTCCATCGAGAAAATTGAATGAATTTCATTATGTCACTGACGTAGGAGAGTTTAAGGTTGGATGTACGTAATATTATTCTTGTAATAATAATAGATTTATTTTAAATTGACTTTGTATGACTAACATCAACTATTACATCACATAATTAAAATTAATTAAAGAACCATGTTTTAATGATTATTTCTATTGATCAATAATAATAATAATTAAGAGGAACTCTCAAGGAGAAAGACGGTCTTTTAAAGAGATACCCTCAAAATAAAAAGTCCACATCCTTATTTTCTCTTTTATTTGTATTAATTGGGCTATTTAGCCCATAAATTTAATGCGTTTCTCGGAGAAATCGTCTCTCCAATAATCTGTGAATAACAGGTGTTTAATCATTGTTTCATTAATTGGGGGATTATAGTGTGGGCTGAGCGAAGAGGAGGATTAAGTGAGATTTGAACTTATAATCTTGGCTAGGAAAAACAGTATATGTTTAAATTGGATTAAGACTCGATTTTCTGTTTCATTTAGTCATTGTTTTTTTAATGGATAGCTTTTGTGGGAAATTCTGCAGGTGATGGACATGACTAGCATAAATTTCAGTTGGCTTGAGCAGAGATTAATTAATCTTGTTTCCTAAACAAGTTATTTCATTAAGTACGGTGCTGATCTGATGTGGGAGAATAATTGGGAAAATCTGAGAAGGTACTGGAAAGTTCAAGCTCAGGTTCGTGAAGAAGTATATGTTTTGTGTATCTTATTTTTAGTAAGTGAAATGAGAGTGAACCCTAGATTGTGTGTAAAACGAGTGATTTTCTCTTTCTTTTTTTTTTTTTTTTTTTAGGGCTTCATTCCTCATCATATGCATATTGAGATTGTATTGCTTGTAAAATATATCTTTTATTTGAGCTTATATTTAATTGTGATTGTGGTATTATTATATTATTATGCTCATAATTGTGATTGTTTGTTAATTTTCTATTTAAGTTATTTTAAGTTGGAGACATACAAGGAAGATCTATAAAATTGAGAGAACAAAATTTTCGAGAATATAAAGGATATATAAATGCAATGGTTTTGAGGATACAACAAAAAAACGACTAATACAAAGAGGAAGATATGTATTTAGTTTCATAGCTTGGATACCACTTCAATCAAAAATTATACTAGTATCTCATTAAGTCATAGTCATAGTTACTAACTCAGTATCTCTCATATATAAAGTCATAAACCTAAGAAAAAAGGTAGTAGATAGACTATACGTGTACCCTACAACAGGGTGCCAACAAAATAATTACAAGTTGTTAGATTATGTATTTCAGTTACATGTATACCTATAGCGGTTGTCTAGTATAGCAGTTAGTGTGGCAATATGGCAGTTATTGAGGAGCAGTTTAGAAGCAGTTATTTTAGAACTCATTTATATATTATCACCATTACAGTTAAATGAAAACAACACTGAATTATTAATCCAAAATTAGGGTTAAACCAGAAAGCACAAGTAGTTAGCTAACATCCATAAAAGCGAGCTTTATAATAATATTAGGAAAAACATTTATAAAAATTTTTGTTGGCACCCTAATTTAATTATCATTCCATCAACTAATTAGAAATATAAATAAATTAACAAAATCCAATCAAAATTACAATCTAAATAAAAAGATATATATATATATATATATATATATATATATATATATATATATATATATATATATATATATATATATATCCCACCACGCGGTGGGAGTGTAACACAATAAAATCAAAATTACAACCAAGTAAATACATATGATCTAGGGTTCGTAATTCCAACCACTTATTAGCCAGTATAAAAATACAATAACAAATTAAATACACACAATAAATCTCCTAAAAAAACCACCACAATTATTTCTTCTCCAAGGACCTGAGCTTGGTTTTCCTGGAATCTCCCGAGGAATAGTTACTTTGGAAACATCAAAAATATTGAACAATACTTTTTAATGAAAAAAAATAAAATTAGTGGTGGTTAAAGCGCATTGGTCATTTGCTTAGGAAACAAGGTTAATCAATCTCTGCTGGATTCGACTGAAATTTATGCATGATATATCCGTCACCTACAAAAGAACCCAAATTTTTATTACTTCTATTCTAAAATAATTAATAATTAATTATAATTTCAATTTTTGTTTTACATATTTCTTACTATGTAAAGCTGGTATATACAATAATATTTGATAAGAAGGATCAATAAAAATACAACCTAATTAATTTCTATTTTAAGAGTGTCAGAATATTTATGAATGGGAAACCATTTTTTCAAGTTTTTAATTAAAAACTTTTCTTTTTACCTAGCTATGTGACTAGGGTTAAATTCTCCTCCGGGCCCGATAAAAAAAAAGTCTGCAAAATTAATCTATGAAGGGGATTAATTAATGATAAAAAAGGAGAATCAGATTAAATTTAATTACCTCGCATAATATATTATGAACAATCCTGTCGTTGACTTTGGTTGATGTGCAGGTAGAAACACTTAACCCTTCCTCAAAAAGCAGTTGAAGTGCAGTTGAAAGAGAGAAGTTATCATCTGCATAGGCAACATCAATGTCTATACTAAGCCCACCAATACGTGGATTAATCATAACACTTCCAGGACGTGGTGTAGGATTGCTGGATCCTCCCACATGATAGGTAGGATTAGCCCATTCTGGGCTTGCTTTAAGCTCATCTCTTCTATTTGAAAGATCCTTTACATTCTTCTCCAAATCCTTTATGTAATTCACTGCTTGTGCTATGTGATCACTTGCAGATCTCTTCCCCTAAAATAACATTGTATTTAGATATCATTAATCATATATTCCCTCCGTTTCCGTTTCCGTTTGTGTTCTCATATGAACTCTTACGTTATATTATGACAAGTGGAATTTTTTAGATGAGATATTATTTTTCAAAAGTAAAATTAATTAAAAAAATAAAACCAAGACAAAAATTTAATAAAGACTATAATTATTGAAATATTAAAATAAAGTTACCGGAAAAAAATGTGAAGATAAAAACAATATAAAATGTTAAATTAAATTTATTGAAAAACATATGGACACAATTAACATAAAATTAAAGATACTAAAATTAGGATGATAAAAAATATTTATGTCCAACAAATATGATATATAAGAATATTTTTTTTGTGTATAGTACAATAATTGAAACTGCCCAAGATTGCAAATTTAAATTAATATATCAATAAGGAACACATGGAGTATTATAAATATTACAGATTAATTTCTTGCTTTCTATTTCATAGAGTGTATAACATGCTGTAACATACTGGCCATAGGATACAACAATTTAACTTAAAATTTTTGCTTGAGTTAAATCGATGTTTACTTGGATATATAATATCAATTAGAAAGTAAATTGCTAGGGTTTTTTTTCTTATTTAATGTCACCTTGATTGAGTTGAACTTCTCAAAAGAATAATATGTACAAAATTAAATAGTAACTTTTTTAATGCTATATATGGTAATTCCAACATTTTTAAGAAAACCCTTGTAAATTTCTTTTGCGAGGGATTCGGTAAAGTTATGAAAACCCTAATAGGCAAAAACCCTAATTCAATAGATTTTGTGTAGAAACTTCAAGAATATTTCATCATAATTTGTACTACTTAGTTAATGGAAAGTGAAGTTTGAGATATATATACCCTAATATATTCATTAGGAAGCTCAGAGCGGAGAGATGAGTAAAGATTAGACATTTCCTGCCTTCTTTGACGTTCAAGTTCCCTATGAGCCGACTTCTTCTGGTCATCATCATCATTATAGTTACTTGGACCAGAAGCGTCAATAGCATTGTTATAATTAGGATCCAAGGTTGAACTTTGACCTCGACCACGACCACGATCTCGACCTCGTCCTCGCCCTCTTCTTGATCTCCCTAAAATATGAACATTATTAAACATATTCAATTTAATAATAATACTTTATTATATATAATGATATAAACAGAGCAAAAATATACAACAAATTTTAAGGCCTTGCTAAACAAAAGCTAGCAATTAACCCTAGAAGGTTTGTGTAGTCGAGCACCTCACACATGCTCAACAAATGTTAAGGATATAACAAACTTAACCAAAAGCTTAATTAAACTGATTGTTGAGCCTTAATTAACATATATTGTATATACTCTATTACCTCCCTTTACACAAGAGGCCTTTGAGCTGATAGTGTGGATATAGACCACACATGTTTTCCTCATACACAGTTTTAAATATTTACTAGAATTATGACGGGTGATTTAATGATTTGAACCTCTACGAACTCAATTATTAATTAACAAATGCTTATAAATTAATGGTTAAAGCCCTAATATAAGTTATATATATAAGCTCTATCGGTAAGACGGTAACGCCCATTGGATACCTTCTGCTCCACCTAACCCACTATCAACCTGATTATTCTGATTTTCAACCTCATTTTCTTGTTGTTCAACATAATCAGTGGTTTGGAAATACTCATCATTTGAATTTTGGTAAGGAAACATTTTCTTGACTAATTAAGCTTAGAGGAAACTATAGTAAAAAAAATTTGAGAAAATTATGATTTGCTTATAGGAACAAGGAAAAGCTCCATGGATTTATATAGTAAAAATTAGAAGGGAATTTAGCTAGGGTTACACTTAGCGTGCCCTTTATCTCGTACCTTCAGCCACAAGTCTAACAGAAGATGCCTTGTGAGGGCCCCACCACATTTATACTGTATTATGATCATATGTAGCTATAAGCTAGAATCTTTTATGTTCTTCATTTGATGTGAAAATTTTGGGAGTGATTCATGTGATATATAATATATTAAATACGATTAAGGAAAGCTATGAAGCATTATATATAGAACTAATGCTTAAAATATAATTATATGATGATGTTTTTAGACCGTTGATTAACTTTGTTAGATGTATGTTTGTGAATGAGACACGCATAATCATGTCATTCTCTCACAAAGCTTAGAGATTGACTTCTAAAAACTATAGGAGAATGTTAAATAATGTAAGAATTCATGTCCACATGATAGCATGGTAAAGTTTTCTTCATATCTAGCAAAAATAAAAGTATATAAATTACTTTCCTTTCTATCAACCATATTGTTTTCCATTATTCTCACATGTGTTGATGTTGTGTCTTTTTACATGTCTAAAACATCTAATCTCTTTTCACACTTTTTTCTAGAAATGTAGAGTTGGAAACCCTAACTTGTGCCTCAAAGTTCGATTCTTTATACATTCATCCTTGTATTTGCATACATCCACTTAACATTCGCATCTCAGCTGCTTTTGTAGGTAGTAAAAAATGCGTTAGGACACATCAATATCATTTAATTAGAAATCCATGTATTATGAAATATCTTATGTTTGTCAACGATTATATTTTTTTGTAATTGGTTTAAGTTGTTACATTTTCACTTGTTACTATTTTAAGGAAAGAGTTGATTATAGTGTCTCGTATATAAGTGAAATATACTATTAATGAAAAATGCAGCAAGCGGACTAAAACAACAAAATGTTATGTTTGGATATGAATTTTAGAGGAAAGTCAAAGGAAAAAAGAGAAAATTTCCCTCTTATTTGTTTGTGTGGGGAGCAAAAGGAAGATAAATGATGACAAACATTCCATTCCTTTCATTTATCTTTCTGTTTTTAAAATATAGATTTTACTGACGCCTATTTAATATAATAATCTATTCATTTAACATGAATTTTAAGAAAATGGTTGGGATCACTTGAATATATGGGATTATTAAGCTGCAACTGAAATTAATGGGAGTGATATAGCTGACTAAGATTTAAAAATTCTTCCAAAATAGAAATATGACATTGAAAATGACTTACAAAAATAAAAAAATAGAATCATTAGGTAAAATAGAAAAGTACAAACTTAAAAAAATTAATCAATCCAATTCCTATCTTTCATATCACTCATCCAAAATTGATTTTGGAAGAAAAATAGAATGTATCCAACAAAATTCTTTTCCGATCATTTTGAAAAAAAAAAATCATTTGTGTGGAAGTGTTGGTGAAATAGACATTTGTGTATTGCAAAAGAATAGTTATATAAAAACGGCGTAGAAAGTAATTACTACATGTCATATCTAAAACCTAATTCGGCAGCATCTCTTTTAATGATTTGAGTTGAACCCCACTTCTACACATACAAATTGTGGAAACAACTTAGTGTTGTACGAGACTGTTTTACCATGAGATGAGTTTATATGATTAGACTATTTTTATAATTAATCAGTTTAAAATTGTATTGATCACTTTTGACATATCAAACATATAATGATCTCCTTATAAAATCGTCTCATTTAAGAATTTATGTAGTGAAAAAGCTAGTCTTGATAATTGAGACTCCTATTTTTATTAAATTTAGTACTCTTTGTCCCTTTTTATTTGAATTTATTATAGAAATAAACATTTTTTTCTTAACATGTCAAATATCATTATTAGTAGCGAATTCAAGTAAAACGGAGAAGTATTTTAATTTATTTAAAAATTTTGCTATATCTACGAAATACTACTTTATTATGTTTGTTGCAGCAAGCCTAAAATTAAAATTATGAGATTTTTAGGTGCAAATTAATTGTCAATGACGTATAAAGTAACACACTCTAACTTGTTTTTCTCATAGTCAAATTTTCAAATACGAATTTAAAAAAAGAATAATAAAAACATTTTAGAGAATTATGTAAAATATGACACATATATCAATTAAATTGTATTAAAAGGCTAACAAAAACGAAGATAGGTACAATATAAAAGCATAGGAGAAGATGATAGAAAAAGAGGAAAAGCTTGTAAAGCTTGACTACTCGTAGCAAAGTTTACGATCTCTTTCATGGGAAGCAAAGCACTAAATTGCGGCAGCAAATTGAATAGTGCAATCTCATTGTCTTACTGAGATGTGGAGTAGAATCCCAAATTATTATTGCGTTCTACTTTTGGCATATTTTACGTAGCTACGTTCCCCACTTTAAAAGTATTGTAAAATTTATCTTCTAGGTAATTGAACCAAGGCCTTTAAAACAGATCAAGTTAGGTAATATTTATTTTAATTACGGTAATTATCATTAACATATTTATTGTATCACGCTGATTAAAGTTATGATCATAATTCAAAAAGGATAAAAAAGGCAAATTATATCCATAAAAGAGAACGCAACCAAAGAATCCCTTATATTTGACCTTACATTAACTAGTTTATAAGGATTGGCCATACAAGTCTTTTTAAGGTATAGAATAGAATTTTAATCTATACCTAACTTATTTAATGAATAGCTGAGGTTTAATCGACCAATTTACTTATTTCAATTAAAAATCTTAACAGATTTCGTGTATTCCAGGTTAGATTTAGGTCTGTTTAACAAGGAGGGTCAACATTTCTTGGTCTAACTGAAGTACTTGTATAGTTGTATTCACAAAATTGGTAAATGTGCATTTTATTGTAACTCATTCTATAAATATATGATATATATTTCGTCATTTTAGATTGTATTGTAAATTTTTTTTATTTCTAATTTTAACTATAAGTCTATGACCCAACACATCACACATGTAATCATTATTTCTAATATCTATTTTATACTATGTAATATTATCTATAAATACTCACACAATAATATGATTTATAATATTCACCAGATAATTATCAAATCAATCACAAGCTATCTGTATTGATATCCCAAGTTCAAAGATGCTATGCAATTATTTTAATCAGGTGGACACTCATCTTTGTATCAATGTTAAACTAAATACAGTATTAGTGTACATATTAGGTTGCTCTTTTTGTATCATGGATTTTGCTATATTTTCTACATAAATTTATTTTATAGAATTTGTTATATTTCTAATTATAAATGACCTCATCCATATATATATATATATATATATATATATATATATATATATATATATATATATATATATATATTCCTTAAATCTATTTTCTTGAGAGACAGAAATTGTGTACTTGAAGATAACACAATTTAATGTTAAATCAAATAATGAACCTTCAAGATTACAGTTGGAGGATTATCAACATTCCTCTCTCTGACAATCACTTAAGTTTAGATATGGACTCTAGTCAAACAGGCCCACTACATTCTCTGCATCAGATATATAGAAGGACAGGCTATTATGAATCACTCCATTTTGAAGAAATTTAAAGTAAATTTTTCTATTGGTAAGCGTATAAGTGTAAAATTAATAGTAAAGTTTTTTGATGATAAATACTTCTTCATTTTAGTAATTTTGTCTTATTTATTTATTTTATCTCATTGATTATTCAGATCAGTTGATTTATTTTGTTCTATTTCCTTTTATGATATGTCGTATTTAAAATTTTAGCAAGGGTAAAATAGTTGTTACTTTTGCAAATAAAAATCTGCCAAAATTTCGTCCATTAGTTGATACCCCTAGGACTCCGAACCTTGGATCCGCCACTGATAGTATGTGAACTATTTTTGACACAAGCGCTTATTGGAAAAAAGTTATTGGGAGAGAATGGGATGTAGAACTAGGAATTTGGAGGGATATAGGAGTAGTATTTTTGAATTTATTAGAGTGTTTGGAAATGAATAATAGTTGATTGAAGTGATTGATTTGATAAGCTGATTTTATTCAGCTATTGACTAATTGATTTTGAACACGTTGGACGAAGTAGCTTATTATAACTTAGTTGGTTCACAACAACAAATTGTTTCAAGAACCTATTTTACCAAATAATAGCATTAAGTGGTTTGACTACTCAACTATATATTAGTATTTAAAAGCTTAAAACGTCTGATAAACTAATTTGCCAAACACTCACTTTGAATTTTGACCATTTGACGCACTTTTCTCTAGCCAAAACTTACCCCTTCTGACCTAACATTTTAAAACAGTTTTATTAGGTTTTAATTTGTAATTTAGTTTTAATATATAAATTAAAACATAATTAAACCGGATCTTGTTTGATTCGCTTTAATGCATAAATTTTTAATATCAAATTTATGTACAATTAAAGATATTAATTAACGATAAAATAAGTGCATTTGATAGTTTATAAAAAATAAAATGTAACAAAATTTTGGGATAGAAATTATAATACCTACCATTACCAAGCATCTTTATAAACAAACTTCCTCCGTTCTAAAATACTCGCATCTGATTGTGACATTTTATATAGAAAAATGTTATAATACTTATTGGTAAACTTAAAAGTCATCATAAACAATCAACTTTTCCAACTCATCATGTAAATCAATTTAAAAAGTCATCAATCAACATCGACCAATTAGTTGCTAATACTATGACATAAATATTACTCCCTCCAATTCAATTTAGTTAACCTATTTAGTTTGGGCACTAATATTAAGAAAATAAGGGGACCACCTAAAGTAGTAAACTCATGTGTAATATTGGGTGTTTTTAATATTAAAAATTGGAAGGGACCACCTAAAATGGTAGACCCATGTGCAATATTAGGTATTTTAATATTAAGAAAATGAGGTGGCCACATATAAAGGTAGATCTTAAAATAGAAAAGGGATAAGTAAGAAGAATTGGAGGGAGTAATAAGGTCCATCAATCATCATTATGCACCAAAATTTTCCCAATGATCTTTGTAGACAAACTTCTAAAATCTGCTTCATTACCATTTGTTCAAAAACATATGAACTGAATTCCTACTAACCTAAAGAACAAATAAAATTTCATACATTCATACAATTATACTTTCTTGTATATTTACGGGTGTAACATAAATCACTAGTTAGTTAATTCGCATTTTGAATTAGCAAATTCGTTCGAAATGACTTAAAAATAGTTCAAAATCAACTATAATTTGTTTTGAGATCTGCAAATCATGCGAGACTTATACGTACATACATCCTATCTTCTTCTGCAACTTCAATTACGGTGAAAAGCTTATTGTTAAACTAGCTAGGGTAAAAAAGTGTATATGACCTATTTTGAAAGCAAAACAAGAATTTAACCTGGAACTCAATTAATGAATACATAAACCCGGCCCTAACAAGCTATATACATGAATTGTTTTGAATTTAATCAGCAAAAAAGGTCACGCAATCTTTGTTGAAGTCGATTAACATCCACTTGTGTTGTGATTAAAACCTGCAATGATATGTTTCCATTAGAATAAGTGTATTAATTGTAGTCAAAAATACATATTCAGCGTTAGGAATGAAGAGTATATGTTTTCATTCTTATTTCTACACCAAAAAGCTCTTATGTGATTATGATCTGATCGATTTTAATCTGTAGAATTATAAAGTCTTGTAATTAAAATTTCATCATCATGATCATACCTGCGTATCCGGTTTAATTAAATTGACATACTTGTTAGAGTATATATAACATATTCTGATGTCTCAACCATCAGCTTAGCTTTTGGTTGAGTTGTTTACTTAACATATACTCTTCCTAAATTTGAATTTGACATAGGAGGGCACTATATATAATATGTATATGTGTTATGAGCTAGTACATGCATGGAACCTAAAACACCCATAATTGTTCTTTAGAAAAGTTCATCTTGTTCTTGTGTTTTGATTTTCATTCAACAACCAACCAGAGAGAATTGTACAATTTCCTTATATTTTCTTTCTTCACCATCATCATCATCCTACCCAATGTATCCTGCTCATAGATTAACTATGGACAGGGTCTGGGGAAGGAAGGACGGCGCCAACTCATACCCATAAAGAAGAGCGCGGCCAAAGGAGTCCTCCGATTCGAGAAAGATAAGGAGACGTGGTTACATGGGAAAGATAAATTAAATGCATATAAATAAAATAAATAAGTAGAACCAACTACAAAATAAAGGAAAACAAAAACTAATAAAAAGAAACGAGAGAAGTAAGATGGCAAGAAAGCCAAAAGGTAATCTAAGAGGACATCAATAGTCTAAAACATGGATATGGCGCCTCCAACTATCTCTATCCCTAGTCAGGTCCTCAGAGAGGTGTAAGTCATGTAAGTCAATTTTTATTTGCTCATCCTAAGTTCTCCTGGGTCTTCCTCAACTTCTCTTACCCTCTACTATAATGGTTTCTACTCTCCTCACAGGGCCGGCGAAAGTCTTTCTCTGCATATATCCAAACCACCTCAATCTATTTTCGCACATTTTTCTAAAAATAGGGGCTACCCCTAATTTGTCCTTAAACTCTTGATTATTAATTCAATCTATCAATATTTGCCTACACATCCACCATTTTCTTTTTGAATAAACAATTTAATTCCTTATACCACCCCTTCAGCGTACCCATTTATTGAGATATGTAACTTTTCTCTAGATCCAGCGAGCAACCATTATATTTTCATTTATCATATTCATGAGTACTATGCTTACATATTAGTACTAGAATCAATCACTAAATTTTAGATTTCAGATCTATATATTACACAATTTAAAATTAATAGGATTAATGTTCAAATCACTTGGGTCATGGTCTAAGCAAGTGCTTGCAATTCTCCCCAGGAACAACAACCTAACCAAAAACCTCTATAATTGGATAACATCTCAAAATAAGTAATATACTATTATGAACCCTAAGCTATATATATCCAAGCTCTACTCATCTATAGTACATCATGCATGCGTTAAAGCGTCTACTGTTGCCCTAATATGAGTTGTTTCACATCAGAGAAGGAGAAAATATTAGAGTATATACATATCCTTGAAACGGCCTCAACCATAAGCTTAAGATTTTGGTTGAGTTAGTTCATTAAGGTCACGGATTTACATCTTAACCACCCCTTAAAATCAAGTAAAATATTTGGAGCAAGATATAAGGAGGGCTTGTGCTACACTCAACCATTAGCTTAAATTTTTGATTGAGTTGTTTTTTTACATAGTATCAAAAGCCACCGTGACCGGTCACAGGTTCGAAACTTAATCACCCCTCATTCAAATTTTAATATTCAGCATCAGGTATGAGGATGACCTATGTTGCATCAGGTAGTAGTATAGAACATATCCTTAAGACTTAACCATCAGCATAATTGAGCATTTACCTGACATTGTAAGCTATGAACAAGCCTCTCATTAAATTTGGTTGAAGTAAAACTAACAACATCAAGACCTTCATCAAAAACTATTTGTAGGGCATTTGAGAGCAAAAATTCTTCATCATCTAAGCGAACAATAATCTCTATTTCGAAACCAACTACAGATTGTCTGATTACCACACAGCTTTCTGTAAACCCAGTATTGCTTGATTCACCTATTTCTTGAGTAGAGTTACATGATTCTACTGATTGTTTAAGCTCATTTTTCTTCACTTCAAGCTCCATCACATTTTTCTTTAAGTGTTGGATGTAATTTATAGCTTCTCCTACATGATCACTTATTGATCTTTTTCCCTGAAAATTCATAAGTTCCAATTTTTTTATAACATATTTTCGAGGTTACAATTATGGGTCATGTCAAAGAATCAATACAACGAACTCATCCATCAGTTTAAGCTAATGGTTGTAATTCCAAGTTATATTATATGCTCAATCTATCAATTAGTAATTCAAGATAAGTTATGAATCTTAACATGAACCTTAGAATTAGTAAGAAATTTATTTAAAATTTGTATCAATATTCATATTTTGCTATATAATATAAACCATCAAAAGCATATCAATCAAAAGCATTAATTCCAAAATCCAAGATTATAATGCATAACTGACCCATTAATATATGATGAGTTTTATGAAAGGGGACATCAAAAAAGGATCAATTAGTGTACTACTCTAGTTATTATAGTCTTACTTTATTAACGTTTTAGTGGGTGGAAATTTAGGTTCGAATCTGCATAAATCATGACATGCATAAATCATATTAATATTGAATTTTATAATATATATAACACAATAAAATGACAATCGACCTGATTTTGTGCACTATATATAGATAGTAACAATGACATAAACCGTACCAAGTGCAAGAAACCCTAGCTAGATGGAAAAACTTACTATTAATTCTCAAAATAAAAAATACCCATCAAAATTAAACATCCCAAAAACAAAATTCCCAATCTTTTTCATTATTTAAGCCTTTAATTATATTATACTCCATTCAAATGTAAATTATAATATAAAAAACAAAAAGGGAACTCTTAATATATTTTCCTCCCTTTTTTTTCCATGGCATTAATTAAAACCCTAGACATACCTGAACTAATTCAGCAGGAAGGGAATCACGAAGCGAATTAAAAAGATTGGACATTTCTTGTCTCCTTTGACGTTCATTTTCTCTATGTAAAATTCTCCTCTCAATTTCATCATTATTAGCACCCGCTAATGATGATGATCTATGTCCCCGGCCTCGGCCTCGGCCTCGTCCTCTTCCTGAATTATTATTAGTAATATTTGTACTATTATTTAACTCAATAGAAACATTATTATTTTCAAGCATAATCCGATCTTCCAAATTATTTTGTTCACTTTGTTCCCCATCATCACTAATTTTGAAGGACAACTCACAGCTTCGTTGGAAAGGGAACATTCTTATCTGCCAATTTGATTTTGTAATTAAAAAGAGATTAAGATTAACAATTTTATTTTATTTTTTTATCACTTTATTATGAAGAAATTGGGGAAAAAAGGAAGAAAATTTATGCTTTGGTTTTGGGAGATTTATGAAATCTTTCAAAGGGGTTTTTTTTTATTAATTAATACGATTATAAAGATTAGAATAAAGTAGGGTTTTTATACTATGCATCACACCTACACTAGCTATTTATTTTTGCTTTTTTTGAGTGGTTGATTTCTTGTTTTAAGGGTATCACTCCTTGATTTGATGGAATCTCAATCTTTGTGGGACTACCCTACAGTTGTCCTACATGCTTATCACGTACTAGAATTTTTTTGTCCGTTTGATGATATGGTGATGATGATGTATGTGATCAAGGAAAGATTTTGAAGTTGATAATGATCATGAAAGAATCTACAGTATCTAATTATTTATGTTAATATTTTTCTCAAATACTTGATACATTGCAGTTATGGACACTACTAGTCATCTATATAGTAGCTAATGTATAATAAAGATTTAATTAACTGGTATTTGATTTGAATTGTCTAATCACATGTTTTTATAACATTAATTTTAATAATTTTTCGTTATATATAATTTAATATATAAATAATTATATATAGCAAATATGATAAAACTTAGAAATTATAAAATATAGTATTGGATGCATGGAGACTCATCAACTATGAAATCTTATCATCAAGGAGACCTTGTTAAGGACAGAAGGTTCCTAGATTTATTTAATTAACAAAATGATTAGTGGATACAAAAGTTGTTAATACAGATCTAATATAGTAATATACTCAAATTTTAAAAGTATAGTTTATTTCTCTAATATGACTATTCATGTACTAATTGTGGAAATATAATTAGATTTTGGATGTTGCATGTACAAATTATACTACATATCTGATTTTGAGTATAAGATCGGATTTTTTTTACAATATACTTATCTTATAGAGAGAGTATATAACATAATTTGAAAAAAAAAAATCTTCAATTTAAATTTCTCAATATGGTTCCTTTAATTGATACAATTATATATTACCTACTTGAAGATCTTTATTATAGATTCCTTATATATTGATATTTATATACATCTTCAATTATTTCCTGATTCAAGGCATTGATCATGTCATCGTTGAATGATTTTATAAAAAATTATTTTGAATTATAAAAGAAGGATGAAATTTTGTTAAAATGTTGCTTAGGTTTAACTTAAAATGTTCAAATTATTGGTCAGGCGGGTTTTATATAGAGTAATTTTTGGTTGGGTAATTTTCAGTTAATGTCAACTTTTTAAATCAGATTATTTAGGATAGGAGTATTTTCGACTCCGTTGGATTTAGGTTGATCGGACGTGTTATGCTTAAAAAAGTATTTGTGCATCTTAAAAGCATTTTAAAATATAATCATAATAGTCAAATTCTGCTTACTTTATTCAATTTTTTCAAAATCTTTAAGTTGGAACAATTTATATTACAAGTTAAAATTTTCGAGTTATAATGTCAAATCAATAATATACTACAAAATTTACAAATCTGGTTTAACTATTATTGATAATTGTTGGAAATATTTCACATGTGAGACAAGATCCCACATCAATAAAATAGTGGGTTGTTGACTTGCATATATAGTGGGTGAGCTAATCTTCCTACTACCATATGATTTTGGGAAATAATAAACCTCATCAAGTGTATGTGCAAGTTAACGCTCTTGACTCGTGGATTTGTAGGCTCAAGCCCACGGGTCTCCCGTGTCCACACGAGTGGGCCACGGTGAAAATTATGTGACGAATTATTACAGCCTAATATGGTATCAGAGCCGAAGGTGGTTCCTGGTATGATGTGGCTCACATGTGTGAGGGGGAATGTTGGAAATACTTCACATGTGAGACAAGATCCCACATCAATAAAATAGTGGGTTGTTGACTTGCATATATAATGGGTGAACTAATCTTCATACTATCATATGGTTTTGGGAAATAATGAACATCACCAAGTGTATGTGCAAGTTAACGCTCTTGACTCGTGAATTTGTAGGCTCAAGCCCACGGGTCTCCCGTGTCCACACGAGTGGGCCACGGAGAAAATTATGTGACGAATTGTCACGGCCTAATAGAGAATATCATGGTATATCATTTTAATCTCAACTTATCAATCAAGATAACTCTATTAATATGATGATTATCTTGGAAATATAATTATTCTAAATTGTAACTATTTATAGATAATATTATATGTGATCTTTATTTTTAGTAATTAATATTATTCTATGTAATATTTTAAATATTTCTTTTCTAGTATAAATACAATGTAATGTTATGATTAATAACAATCATTTTAAACACTTTTCTAAACTCTCATAAACTCTCTATATGGCATCGGAGCCGAAGGTGGTTCCTGGTATGATGTGGCTCACATGTGAGGGGGAATGTTGGAAATACTTCACATGTGAGACAAGATCCCACATCAATAAAATAGTGGGTTGTTGACTTGCATGTATAGTGGGTGAGCTAATCTTCCTACCACCATATGGTTTTGGGAAATAATGAACCTCACCAAGTGTATGTGCAAGTTAACGCTCTTGACTCGTGGATTTGTAGGCTCAAGCCCACGGGTCTCCCGTGTCCACACGAATGGGCCACGGCGAAAATTATGTGACGAATTGAATTATACACGTCTAAAAATTATAAAAGGTTAATATTATGAAAGTATGCGATTAGACGATTCAAACAAGATCTCACTTGACTATATTTTTCTTACACAATAGCTGCAATATATAAAATAAGCTTGAACAATGAATAGTGTCAATTATAGAAATGTAGCGGGTATTTTAGAACGGAGAAAGTGTATATATATATATTCAATCTGTTTCTTTTTGTATGTACATTTTACTTTTTGCAAGCATTTAAAAATAAATTTTGATTCTCAATATCTCTAAATAAGCATCAAAAAAATTATAGAATTATATATTAAAAAATTTTACATCAAGACAAGTCTAATAAGATCTCACATGAATATATTTTATCTTTAATATATATTTCAAATATTTAATTTTAATTTTTCTCTATTTAAGTGAAAAACTTAAAATCAACAAATAAAAGAAAATCAACGGTATGTATATATACCAAAAACAACATAATTGGAAACATCATGCTCAAAACCCTTCAAGACTACTTTAGGGTACCCTCTAAAAAGAGCGTAGTGGCTATTTGTTCATGGTAAACCACTTGTATCAAATCCTTGAATAGAAGTAGTAGAATAAGTGGAAGACATGATTGAAATTAAGTAAAAGATAGGATTTAATTGGTCGCATAAATAATTCATCAAGAACGCCTACTATGATGACTTATGACCAATAGTGTTTAAGTATTGGCAATTGGCTCCTTAATGTTACTTATTTAAATTGACTTATTTGATTAGTCGATAGTTTTGTTTTTTTTGTTGGTTGTTTAGTTAAATGAATTGTTTAACTATATGAATCATCTTTTTATTAGGTTGTTAATACATGTATTTAGTATGATATAGTAAGTTTTTGGTCGAGTCGGCTCGTACTTGTTTTTGGGCACCTTCTCAAAAAGCCTCATGATAGTTTGAAGTTGGATTACTTATATTTTTGTGTATACTTTTTTATTTTTTCGATATAAGACTTGGGATGTACACTTAACAATCCCTTCCTCAGGCCAAGGACCACATCACAATAAAATTATGTGCCTCCTTGCACTGCCACTTTACCGCAGAATCTGCGTTCTTGACCATCATGTAAAAAAGACTCTCGATACGAAATTGTGACGCCAAGCTGAGAACCCATGCACACATATGGTCTAGCAATCCAACATGCTACCAATTATGTTGCTCCATACTTGCTTTCTTGATCAAACCTTCCACTCTTGATACTAATTGTTGAGCCTAATAGCTGTAATTTCGTAAATAATCTATATTACTATGATATCGTACACGGCCGAGCCCAGTGAAATTTGTCTTCGTTAGGCACAAATGTTTAGTCCGCAGTACTAGGTAATTCTTCAATAAGTTTGCAAGTTGGAATTAGAATAATCAAAATTAATCTTTTTTTTTGAGTAAATCAAAATTTAATACACTCCATGACACGTACGGATAATGACTCTTTGATGTCCAATTCGTATTTTATTGATGAATAATGAGGGAAGAAGTTAGAAAATAAGAATTAAAAAGTCTGAGAAAATATAAAATAATATTAATAAGTATAACAATATATATTATTAAAAATTGATCAAACTAATAAATTGAACAAAAAAATAGACTATGAAAATAGGTGGCCGAGCCATGCAAATTTACCATTATGGACGGTTCTAGGCATATTTAGAGCGTTCGACTGCTTAGACCTCTAAAAGTTAGGAGCCTCAAATCAGTTTTAAAACGCATTTTTTTGTATAATTAAATTTTACAGTTTATAATTAATTTTTTGCATTGATTATGAAATAAATTGTATCTTTTACTTGCTGTTTATAAGCGAATATTAATTCAAGTATAAACTATTTCATTTAAAAATATTTTTATACATTTGTTGTTAATTATTTTTATATTTAAGATAATTTTCTTTAATTATTAGTTATATATAAAAACCCCAAAAATCCAACTTCAAAATAATTTACAAAAAATAAAAGCCTCATAATCTTTATATATTCCGCCCTTGTTGCCCCCAATCAATAATATCCAGGATGGCCTATTGGCCTTTCTTTACTTTAATGAACAGAATTGTTGACCACTATCTGGACAGATTTATGTGGCTTTAGGTATGGTCAAAACCCACAACAATAATGTTGCTTACCCAAATTATATTATATATTAGCCATTCTTTTGATCTGTTCATACTATGGGGCCTTATACATCTATATCATTTAGTGCTATATATGATAGAGTATAAGATATAGTTTCTTATATTTGGCGTTAAATATTTTATTTGGAATTAGAGATAAGTAAAATATAATTTTTTGTCATTTTAGCTTTTGATCAATATTATATAAATTAACTAAAAATTTAAACTTGTAATTGTAAACGTATTCGACTTTTTTGAGATTAGATTACTTATTTATTGATTTGATTAATATTAATTGGGTTAGACTTATTGTTAATGCTAGCATATAATCAGGAAAATACAAGGTAAACACATTCAAAGCAAATGATATATTATCTCAAACCATATGGCAATTGGAGAAGTGGCTCCAATAACTTATAAAAGGTGCACAAATGTGGGGAAACAATCCATCACCCCTCACTTGCAAATCGCTTTCAAATTCACATGTGGGAGTTATTAATTATGGTAGAAATTAAACGTCATTCGTTCTCAAACCTAGTATTCAATTTTTTTAATTGAATCTGGCTTTGATACCTTGGTAAATTGGGTTGAACTTAATTTCAATTTCCAACATATAATCGAGGAAATACATACTCCAATCGATCACTTTTCTCTAGTCCTCCCTGTGAAGAGAGTACGGGTATGGATTGTCCGTCACCCAACTCCATGCTTCCAAGCAGGACATTGGGTATGATGATGATGATGATGACGCACTGTCGACAAACTTGGTGACAACCTTTTCACATAAATGTTTGTCGCCAAATTTGTAGGTATCATCCCAAAACTATATGACAAAGAACTCCAATAATAGCTTGTAAAGTGTGTATACCATCTTTAATTCATCGATGTAAGATAAATCATTTCAACAATTATTCTCCTTGAATTTATCAAATACCTAAAGACTCTCACATAGGAGTATTAAATTAGAGCTTAGAATTAACATAATAATATTTTAGGTTAATGGGGTTTTAGATTAAGAAAAAATTGTTCAGATAATTCGTTCTTCTATTAATTTTTTTATTATAATTTTAATTTTTAATTAAGCATAAAAAAATGATTTATGACTTCAAGTACAAGATATAAAAAAAAATTGGTCTAATCATTATCAATTCGCTAATAAATTTAGTGAGCTGAGTTTAGTTTAAACCTAACAAGTTTCAGACAACAAGTCTTCATAATCCTATCTTTATTGAAATTAGTTGAAAAGTCAATTAATTATATTCTTAATCCAATAACTTTTTGTAAAATTTGTTCACCTATTATTATATTGATGCCTGAGGCTGAAACTTACATGTTCCCTTACGTCATTCTTTTTATTACATGTGTATGTTTTCTGATGGGTTGAAACTGGTGCACCTAAAAATTCAACTCAATTAATCCATGATCATAAATTTATCTAAACAAAAACCATGATCATAAATCACTAAGGATTCTCTTTATCATAATTGAAATGCTTAAACGGATGATTGTGATCCCATGATAATTAATATTTACATAAGAAAAATTAATTTTAATAATCTAATCTTTCACTTACTTGCTATGAATAATTCTATTTTTTAATAACTTTTTAATAATCCGATATTTGTCCTTAGTTTGTTATCACCATAATATTTTATTTTATAATAATGTAACATTTGCACTTAGTTTGCTATCAACATATCTTATTAGTATGCTGACAGACAACAAACTAAGGGCAAATATATATTCGTTTATTAAAAAATAATTTAAAGTTGGAATTGTACATAGCGAATAGGTAAAAAGGTTGGATTATTAATGTCAAATTTTCCTATTTATATGTAACATTATATTTTATCAAATATTTTATAAGAGAATTTTTTGAGTTAGAAGTGTAAAAGCAATTAAAACATACATTTTTATATAACTAACGATAGATATATTACTATATATGAGATTCAAATACATGACATTTACCATGTTGGCTTCAAACGTTAAATATAAACCTTTGACTCAAATGATTTTTGGTCCAATTTCATAAATTTTTGGTAAAATTTCATTAAGTTTTAGTAAAAAAAAAAAAGAATAAATTGTTATTAATTTAACTATATTATAATTATTTTATAAATAAATTGTGAGAAGAAAAAAATTTATTTTTGAAAATGAAGAAGAAGAAAGTAACATGTTAGGTTTTATATTTATGCTTCATGTTTGCATTCAATTTATATTAGGTGTGTTTGGCAAAAATAGTTTTAGTTAACTAAAAGACTTTTCGTCTAGCTAATAATATGACTTTTAAGACAAATTTAATAGGCTATAATGAGTAGCTTTTTCATTGACTTTTTAACTCACTTTTTATCTAATAAACACCATAAATAACAACTTATTTTAATTTTATCAAACATTTCTATAACATTTAACTTAAAGAGCTGACTTAACATCTAGTAAATTAGTCAAATCTTAATATATCAATCAAATTAACCAATAATTCCATCCAATAAACTATAGCCATCAGAGAAAAAATTTGTTCTATTATAACAGCATTTTCTTTTCTTTATCTTTTATGTAAAAGTAGATGATAAAAAGAAAAGCAATAAATACTTCCTTCGTTCCGTATTAATTGCTACATTAGATTAAATGACACTATTTAAATATCACTTTTAATTTATGATTAATTTTTAATCTATAATTTAAAACATAGTCAAGTGAGATCTTGTTTAATTCGTCTCATTGCAAAAATTATTAATATCAAATTTTTATAATTTTTTATTATACATAATCAAAGATATTAAGTATTAAATTAGAGCATTAGACCGCTTTACATGATAGTCATTCCTTGTCATGTTTCAAAGAAAGTAACTTGACATATACTGATGTACCCCCTAAATTGGTCATATAATCTATGCATTGTATTGTTATAATTGAGGAAAAAACCAAAAGAAATGATTATTATATGGAGTACTTTTTCTTTCATTTAAAATTACTATTAATAATGACATGTTTTATAATAAAAAATATCATTGTCAATAAAAATATCAGAAGTACAGTCACATGAAGTATTATCCAAGCTGAAATATGATCAATTGATCATATCGCCATACCATGAGGAGACACAGAAATCAACAATAATTCATCGCTAGTGTTAGCCTTTAATTGGTTGAACAATATTGCGTTTATTCCACTCAATTTGAATTAGTTTTCAGTTGATTGTCTTGCAATTTTGAGTTATTTTTTTATTTGAAAATTAACCTATATTTTTTTAATCTCATTTACATATTTAAACTATAATTTTTTAATATTATCGATATAATTTATTTTCTTTTTTCATTCAATATCACATATACTACACTAAATGATAAAAAATCACAAATTTTCATACATTACCATAAAAATCATTGCCTTTCTCTTTGATAAGCAGAAGAGAGTAAATAATACTCCATTATATTCCCTTTAAATGTCTTATTAGTTTTTCAACACTATTTATCAATCTCTTTTATTATGTGCTTTCTTTTTAATCTAAAAGTTTAAATATAATCAAGTAAAATCTCGTTTAATTCGTTATATTGTAAATTTTGTTAATATTAACTTTTTATAATTTTTACTTAAGCGCAATTAGAGACATTTAAGATAAAATAGTGCATCGACAAACATGCAAAATCAAATAAGACATTTAAAGCAAATATGGTGGAGTGAAAAATAATATTTAATAAAAAATATAGGGCCATATTTTCCAATTACAACTCTTATTAGGAGTATATTATTTTCCTTTAACATTATCTTAATGCCTGCAAAAAAATCTGATCTACCAATTATATATAAAAAGATAGCTCATAAAGTGAAAGAAATAAATTTCTTATCCATATTCATACATCATGATTCATGCCAAAACTGATGAATCGTCATATCCTACACAGCTCGAGAGAATCCAAACATAAGAAAAATGCATTCAGACTACAGTGAATGATTGAGATTCAGACAAAGTCCTGCACAAACATAATTAAATAATCAATAATTCTATTCTTAATTAAAATTTAAGAATATACTCCTATACGCCTTTAATTTAGCAAGTGTATTTTAAGAAAATAAATAAATAAGAAAATAATAAATATTGATAATACATATAAAGAAATTAATTAGTATGTATAAACTGAAAAGAGAATTATATTAAATGGATGAAATAAAAATATAGTAGATTATTTAAAAATAGAAACAACGCAAAATGAGGGAGACATTCCAAAATGAAAAACAATACTAAATTATTAAATACTCCCTTCTATTCACCTTAAGAGTGTCATTTGACTTTTCACGGATTTTAAGAAGAGTCAAAAGTGGGACCCTAAGGGTAGGAAAGAGAATGGTATTATGGGTTTTTAATGTAAGGGAGGAAAATTAGTATGAATGATGAAGGGTATAATTGAAAATAGGATAAAATTACTAAGGGCATAAAAGTCAAAAACCCATACCAAAAATAGAAATAAGACAATTAAGGTGATTTGACCATAAAAGGAAATGGGACACATAAGTTGGATAAGAGGTAGTAATTATACTCCCTCCTATTCTTCCCTTAGTCCCATTTTTTTTCAGTATTCACTTACCACTTTTAATTTGTCTTTTATTCTTAATTTATAAGTTAAAACATAGTCATGTGGGATCTTGTTTAATTCGTCGTCTCAATGCAAATATTATTAATATGTAATTGTAATAATTTTTAATTATGAACAATTAGAGATGCTAAGGGTTAAAATGTTGTCTCATCAAGTGTGAAAAACCAAATAGAACTAATGGGTTGAATAGGAGGTAGTATGTATCTTAATTACTCATCAATTATAACGGTTCGTTTCATAGGTGGTATTAGCAATTGTAATGGGAATGAAAATTAGTGTAATTTTGGTTGAAAAGTTTCTTGGCTATATTGATGATCATGCTTCTCCAACTTCAATCATCTCATTTTTTTCATAAAATTCATTTTAATGCATACCATTGAGAATTATAATATTAGGTGGTAATAGAAATTTGTAAACAATTTTTTATTTGTGATTACAGTTTCATCACCATGGGAATGACATAGAACTTTTGATGAAATTTTACACTATAAATTATTTCCATTACCATCATTTAACACCACTAACCAAACAGACTGTTAAATACATTTATGAATACCTAAAAATTAATATTTTATGAAAATAAAGGGAGTACTCCTATTTTTAGCATAAAAATAGCCTTCGTGGATATATTTAGCCTGGTTCTTAGTTAAATTAACCAAATAATTACTCGATCAACTGATTCTAACTAAAAGTAGAACACAAGAAAACAAAAAATCAATTATTCACAACTTGCTTCTTCATAATTGAAAGAGAATGACTCGGACCCAACAATGGTAGAACTATAAGTACAAGATGAGTGAAAAACAGAGAATAAACAAGAGAAAATCAAACAAGCAACAACAGTGTGTATTAGCATCCCTCACATTACTTGTAGTAATGTTCTAAGCCTCTTAAATATAACTTAGCACATATTAGAAGCCCTAGCACCAATCCCGTGAAGCCTAAGGAAATCCTGCAACAAAACAGAATACGCGCCAGTTTTGCGGCCTGATGCTCGCTCGACCTGTAGAGCGCCAAACCAGAAGCTACAGACCTTTCTATTCAACTTCAGCTGAACCGCTAGACCAGTCGAGCGGCCTTCATCCGAGCTCATCACCGCTAGACCAGACCTTTGCAACACCAACCCTTGTTCTTCGCTGCATCCTCATCACGGCACCTCGAAGACCATCCACTCCCAAATCTCCCTCCATCAACATGTGACACCACTCTTCGTGTCCCAATCAACACATCAACATATGATTTGGGTCTTAGCTCCAACTCAAGACCAAACCCATCATCAACCTTCTTTGTGCACCACCTATCATTATGGCAACCATCATC
Organism: Amaranthus tricolor; assembly: GCF_026212465.1. Taxonomy (NCBI): domain Eukaryota; kingdom Viridiplantae; phylum Streptophyta; class Magnoliopsida; order Caryophyllales; family Amaranthaceae; genus Amaranthus; species Amaranthus tricolor. The sequence goes on along the minus strand of NC_080048.1, from coordinate 1,568,144 downwards.
ACTCCTTGGTGACTTGAGTCTTGCACCTCTCTCAATATGGTGTAAGTTTTCACTCTTTAGCAACACATGGCCATTGTTGCCCATCACACCTTTCAAGTGCACCAAGCACCCTTTTGCCACCTTCAAGACGCCATCACTTTGAGTCTTCATGGTGTACCTAATCTTCTCTAATCTTCTCAATGAGATTAGATTCCTTATCATCTTAGGAATGTATCTCACACCCCTAAGCTTCCTCATAATGTCATTGTGCATTCTCAAATGCACCTCACCAATGGCCTCAATCACAACTTCCTCACCACTAGGCAAGGTTACTTTGTCATGCTCACAAGCTATCACCCTTATAAACAACCCCTTATCTCTACAAATATGATATGGGTGTACGGAGTCAAACACCCAATCACCATCATCATCACACTTGGCCAACAATACATGACCATCCTCAACATTACTATTGGTCTTCTTCACAAGACCCTCATCAATAATTGGGAGCTTTCACCAAAGTTGTTGCCTCTCTCAATTTCTCAAATGGAACTTCCCTCTTATTCCCTTTGTGCTTCTCTTGATCACCAACCTCCATTGTTGGCTTCTTCATCTCCCTCAAAAGCTTCAAGCTTCTAAGGTCCTTCTTCAACTTGTTGCAAGTGTATTGAATATGGCCTCTCTTGTGGCGATGGAAGTACACTCTATCACCATACTCAACCCTTGTCTTCTTCATTTCGATTTTCCTCTCCTTTGATGGATTTCTCTCAATGACCTTTATATCTTCCATAGATAGAGTATCATCAACCTTCATACCGACCCCATGGATGGTACTT